>NC_140123.1:34169536-34356399 GCF_964035555.1 Netta rufina | reverse complement strand
AAAGTCATCAGTGAAAGAGAAAGGAAGGATTAGAACCTTATGTTTAGTGCTATTATATGAACGTTTTGTAATGTATAGCCTTCTTGTAACTGTTAAGAATTGCAAGATTGTTTTCAGTCTTTTTCCCTGGAGACGTTTAACTCATAAAGATTGGGTAGAAGCTGCTGTCTTACAAATGTCTTTGCCTATATTAAAAAGCAATGGGATTAAAGACACAAATGGCTCTTTGCCTACCCTGCTTAATAAAAGAGAGTAAAAGACCAGCCTCTCTCCTTGAGGCCAAGCAGTTATCATCTAGTTCATAATTCACACTTGTCCTAGCTAACGTCTAGACCTTCAGAGAGAGAAAGAGACTGTTGCAGAAATCCACAGCTTTACCATTAAATTAGATAACAAAATGCTGTGTACGTGGTGAGGTGCCAGTGGCTTGTGTTTCCTCCCCAGCTCTATGCTGGCAGTTCTGAAAAGGCCTGTCCCTAAGCAATATAAACTTCTTAAGTCATTTTGTGACACCTTGCATGAGCCAATGGGCACAAACTGAAACACAGGAAGTTCTGTCAAAACCTCAGGAAACACTTCACTGTGTAACTAAGCACTGGAATAGATTTACCCAGAGAGGCTGCAGAGTCTCCCACCTTGGGACAGAACTACAAAGCTGTCTGGACATGATCCTGGACAAGTGGATCTAGTTGTCCCTTTTTGGGCAAGGGAGGTTGACCACATGACTTTCCAGAGGTTCCTTCTAACCTCAACAATTCTGTGACTCTGTGACTCTTCACAGTCAGCCAGCTCCCAGTAATTTCAAACTAGGGCTGTAATTCCTGTTAAAATACATAATTTTTATTATCTGAACATTTAGACCAACAGTTAAGTTAGGCACCTAAGTTATTGAACATAAAATGATTAGGACAGAGACGCAAGTAACTGAAGAGTAACAAATGCTCTATCTAGGATCCCTCAGATATCTCTTAGATGTCTACAGATTAGTTAGCCACCTTACATAAAGTCCATTGATAAAACCACTAATTTTTAGAGCACGGTTCATCTCACCTTAGTACTGACAATTCTGTTCAGAAGACAAATTTGCACCTTTAAAATACTTGCTGCCATTATTATGACTAGCTCAAATGCAGATGTTTATAATTCTAATATATAAAACAGGGGAAATGAATCCCAGCATATTTGTGAACTAGTTTGAGGTAAATATCTATTCATATGGTGCTAGCTCTTGGCAAACGATGTAGGTGATAGAGTTAATACAAATCTTTGAGGATGTAATGCTGAAAAATAATAGTGTAGTGAATTCAACCAACCTGTAAAGGATGATATTCTATTCCAGACTAGATGCCCAATGTTAGGTATCAAAATCTAATTTCTACATGTGACTGAGATATCCATGTGTATCACTCTTCAAGAGGGGTAGACAGAGATTTATAAACCCCATAGTATTTCAAACAGCATTAGACATTTTTGTGTAGCAACTAATTCAAGCCTTATTTGTGAAGCATTATTGATCATTATGTAGCTCAGAATACCTAACTATATGTAGTATTTAAATTGCCTATGCCCTTTAACTGAATCCCACCAACAAAGTATCTGGCCTTGAAATAACAGCTGAGCCCTAAAACACTTTTGAAGATCCTAGTGCTAAATACAATTAAAATATGTTTCTGAATAATAATGTCAGATTTTCAGAAGTTCTCACCTACACTGCAGGATTTAAATAATAGGCTAGTTTTTCAGAAAAAAAATAAAATAAAATAAAATAAAATAAAAAATCTAGTTTAAAAACAGTGGCTGCACTTTGGTAAGACTTTTTGGTAAGACTTGAACTAAAAATAATGAGAATTTACTGACATTGAGAAGTCATTCAGTTACTTTCTAGACAATATGTTTTTAATGTGTGTTTATGTGTGTATACATGTACATATTCCTGTGTCTATTATATGAGGATTGAAAGTCATGTAAATTCTCTTTCTTGGTTGTCTTTTTAATGAGAAAATGAGATTTAGTTGATTTCTCTGGCATGCTTTCAAAATGAAACTTCTATTACCTCAGTTTAAAATTTTCCAGAATGGTCCAGTTTTGAAAAATAAACAGATTATATTCCCCTGGCATATCAAACTCCTTTTAATATGCTGAATTGTATTTCAAGGCCAAGTGAAAATCTTATTGAAATACTTATAAAAGATTAATTGAATCAATTTTTTTTTCTTAATCTGACATAATAGTAACATGCATTGGTTATACTGTTTCAGGTGTTTTCACATTTAATTTATATGCTTAAAGTTCAAAAAGAATGCACATGATACAATCAGACCATTGTCATGAAATGAAAAGAAAAAAAAATGGGAAGGGGAAGGAGGAGGGGAAGGAGGACGGGAAGAGGAAGGGGAAGGTGTAAGAAAGGGAATGTGTAGGGAAGGGAAGGCAAGGCAAGGCAGGGCAAAGCATGGCAATAGAATGGAAGGCAAGGCAAGGGAAATATAGGGAAATGTAAGGGAAAGGCAAGGGAAATGTAAGGGAAAGGCACGGGGAGGGGAGAGGAGGGGAGGGGAGGGGAGGGGAGGGGAGGGAAGAGAAGAGAAGAGAGGAGGAAGAGAGGAGAGGAGAGGAGAGGAGAGGAGAAGAGAGAGAAGAGAAGAGAAGAGAAGAGAAGAGAAGAGAAGAGAAGAGAAGAGAAGAGAAAGAGAAGAGAAGAGAAGAGAAGAGAAGAGAAGAGAAGAGAAGAGAAGAGAAGAGAAGAGAAGAGAAGAGAAAGAGAAGAGAAGAGAAGAGAAGAGAAGAGAAGAGAAGAGAAGAGAAGAGAAGAGAAAGAGAAGAGAAGAAGGAGGAAAAAAAAAAAGAGAAAAAAAAAAAAAAAGAATGGATCAATACTTGGAAAAGCTTCTTACATTCCCCCCTACACCTCCTCCCCGACCTCCCCCCCCCCGAAGAATTTATTCCATGAGTGCTAAGATAGTAGACATGGAAATCGTAGAATTTATTCACTTATTCTTTCTTACATTCAATGTTAGAGTAAATCATAAATGTTGAAAGCGAAATTGGAAACCAAAAAAGTATGTCTCCAAAGCTTTTCCTTTTTTATTTTTTTTTTTATTATTTTCACATATGCAACTGAATGCCTGTATACCTTTTTTTTCCATGTATGTACACATTTACTTCAGTTTTTATTTATTTATTTATATTTTAATCGAAAATTCAGCCCAAGGCTTTTAACCAACTACAGTCTCAACAGTAATGCAGTATTCCTCACAGAACAGTATCCACATACAATATGAATTCTTTATTCTGTGAGCATGGAACTAACAACATTAGGTTTATTTATAAAATCTGCATTCTGCAGTTGACTGCAAGCATTGGCTGGTGCTTTTCCCAGTGATGGGTGTATTTATAAAATGCATTTTCTCTTGTTTAATATTAAGCTGAAGAACTCACTGAATTCCTTTCTTTATGCTACAGCCTATTTTCACAAACTTAGAAAACTCTGTTATCTTTTGTGCCCTGTTGTTTTTGTTGGTTGAAATCAGCCACCGTGTTCAAAAAATATATTTTTTTTATAGATTACATACGGAAGGACAGACAAACATATGCACACAAGTAAACTTACAAAGACAAATTATTACATGAATCTTCTCTTAGAAAATTATAGTAAAAAGTGTTCATCAGATATGTAGTGCTATATTCAGTATCTTTGTTGATAAAACATGAACATATGTCATTCAGAATGCCTTCATACACTGTAATTGGTAGGTGACATCTCACTGACACGGAGTGCTTTCAAATTATCTTTCACATTTAGTCCTTCTGTAACCACTTGATGGACAGTGCTGTATTAAATAGTTTCTGAAAACAAAAATTAGACTAAAAAATAGCAGTTTTCTGTCAATATGTACTTCTGGAAATGACAGCTCTAATCTTTGAATGCCTGCAGATAATGGATGTTCAAAGATTCTTTCATCATAAGTGACCTCTGGAACTCTGGATTCTAAATAGGAAAAGACTTCAAAAATAAAGAACAGTCCTCTAAGCTAAAATAATAGTGACAAAAGTGACCATTAGGGTCAATGAGCTTGGGAGGAAGGAAGGAAGGAAGGAAGGAGGAAGGAAGGAAGGAAGGAAGGAAGGAAGGAAGGAAGGAAGGAAGGAAGGAAGGAAGGAAGGAAGGAAGGGAAAAGGAAAAAAAAAAGAAAAAAAGGAAAATA
This sequence comes from Netta rufina, assembly GCF_964035555.1. Lineage (NCBI taxonomy): Eukaryota > Metazoa > Chordata > Aves > Anseriformes > Anatidae > Netta > Netta rufina. The sequence goes on along the minus strand of NC_140123.1, from coordinate 34,352,194 downwards.
AAAGAAAAAAATAAAGAGAGAAGAGAAGAGAAGAGAAGAGGAAGAGAAGAGAAGAGAAGAGAAGAGAAGAGAAGAGAAGAGAAGAGAAGAGAAGAGAAGAGAAGAGAAGAGAAGAAGAGAGAAAAGAAAAAAGAAAGAAAGAAAAGAAAAGAAAAGAAAAGAAAAGAAAAAAAGAAAAAGAAAAGAAAAGAAAAGAAAAGAAAAGAAAAGAAAAAGAAAAGAAAAGAAAAGAGAAGCTATATCCTACCTTCTTTTCATTTATTTTAATGAAGTGTAGTCTGGATAGGTTAATCTTATCAGTATCATTCAAATAAATTCATTTTTATCCACTGTTAAGGTTTTATTTCACTCTTAATTCTTCCAATGTAACATCCAGTTTGTCAGCAATACAACTTTACAAAGTTTACATATTTATACATTTAGACATAAATGAATAGGATAATAATTATCATTAAGTAAAGTTGTCTAAGTATTTGGATGTTGGTCATAACGGATAAGAATAAATATTTTGATGCTTATTCTTGGGTCATCTTGTTGCAGAGATGTCACATAAAAGTGATACTCTGCAAAATCTGAAATTTTCAATACTTATTCATTATTATTATTATATTTTTTAACATGAAAATTCGTATGTTCAGCCTTTGACATTTTATGGTATCTGGTTTAACAAATTAACTGTTATATTGGAAGAGACAAATCATACCTTATGATTCATAATCTGCCTAATCATGGTTCAACCAAATGATTAGCAAATAATAATTTATAGATAATTGATATAAACATTGAACCAGAACCTCTTATATGATATTTATTCACAACATATTAACATCTTACTTTTGTTTGCTTGTTTGTTTTTTTTTTTTTTAAACTTATTCTGTGAACTGTTCTTGAGTTTACAGTATGCATTAATCACGAGCATCTGCACCAATATTTCAATGAAATTGTGATTCATACTGAAATGCTGAAAGCAGAGTTTAGACTCACATGAACTTTTGCGGACTTCTAGGATAAAGGCACTTGAGAGCAGTGATACAATATGCATTGCTGTAACATGATTTCTGTAGAAATATAGTTTTAGTCAGGACTATTTATATCATCATGTCTGCTATAGGGTTCAGGAGCATCCAGAAAGCAAAGGACCTCCTGAGATGTTATTCCATACATTCCCTTTATGAGCATCCTAATTTAAACAGGTTATTCTCTCTTTGAGGCAGACAATGTTAGAACTTTCCAGGAAAAATCCCTGTCCCTTTACTCTGTTTGGTGTCAGTCATGAGATGCCATCAGAAAGGGAAAACAGCACAAAAGTTTTCCATTTAATCTGTGTGTATCAAGAAGTAAACTTCAAAAGTAACCTGATTTTTGCTGGGATGATTTTCTTCATAGTGCCTGGTATGGTGCAATGCTTTGGATTTAGGAGGAAAATAATGCTCATAACAAACCGGTGCTTTAGTTGCTGAGTAGAGCTTGCCTGAAGTCAAGGACTTTCAGCTCCTCATATTGAACTGCTACTGAGGAGGCTGAGCATGCACAAGAAGCCGTGAGGAGACACGTTCAAGGCAGCTGACCCAACTTGACCAAAGGATTTTTTCATACCAAATGATTCAACAATAAAACTGAGGAGAGTTGGCTGGGGAAGCTCCCATTGCTGAGGTGTTGGCTGGGCATCAGTTGGCTGATGGTGAGCAATTGTGCCATGCATCTCTTGTTTTGCATATTCTTTTTGTTAGTTGTTTTCCCTTTTCTTTCTTATTAAATTGTATTTATCTCAACCCACAAGTTTTTATTTATTTATTTTTTTTTCTTTTGCCTAACCCATTCCTCCAGGGGTGAGGGGAGTGACTGAATGGCTGTGTGGTGCTTAACTGTCTGCCACATTAAACCCCAACAAGAAGGTACTGCCTTTCTCAGATTTTGATCCTAGCATCTGGATGGCTGCAAATTCAGGGTGAAGAGTATTGAGCTAGTAGATCATGTAGATATACATCTCCTTTCAGGCTTGTTCTTATGGCTCAAAAATACAGATATGGCAAAAAGGCTTGCAAAGTGTTCTCACTGTTCAAACCATATGTAAAAACAAGCTAAATAAATGCAGAAGATGAATATGCCACTGGTGAAAGTCAAACAGTAGTGGCAGAAGAAGAGATAATGAAACACACTATAATGTAAGGGAACTGCACTTAACCAGTTTAAAGATCAAATTTTAAAATTATTCTGGTATGAACAGGAGCATTTCAATATATGATAACTGAACTGTATCAACCAGTCAGGATTCATGTTAACATAGCATATACCTTCAGGAAAGTCCTCAAACTATAAAAGTCAGATCAAAGGGTAAATAACATGCATCAACAACATTCATTATTATTTTTATTGAAACCACACAGTAGACACTAAATAAAAATCAATACTCATCATAAAATCAGATGAAATACATCACCTTGAAGTAAATTTAACTCAGAATCAATGTACTTCTTTAATTGAAAGACTGAAGATAAATTCGGGATAACAGGAGGCTAATAGCAATGAAGATATGTCTTTACAATGTGTTTCAGAAGAAAAAGTCATACATTGCTTATCATTGTCCTCTTGGAAAGAAATGCAAGGAAAGGGCAAGGGCAAGGACAGGGCAAGGAAGGGCAGGGCAGGGCAGGCAGGCAGGGCAGGGCAGGGGCAGGGCAGGGCAGGGAAGGGAAGGGAAGGGAAAGGGAAGGGAAGGAAGGGAAGGGAAGGAAGGGAAGGGAAGGGAAGGGAAGGGAAGGGGAAGGGGAGAAGGGAAAAAAAAAAGGAAAAAGCGAGGAGAGGAGAGGAGAGGAGAGGAGAGGAGAGGAGAGGAGAGGAGAGGAGAGGAGAGGAGAGGAGAGGAGAGGAGAGGAGAGAATAAAAATATGAAAGAGAATAAAAATATAAAAGAATAAAAAATATAAAAGAGAAGAAAAGGAAGAAAAAGAAAAAGAAAAAGAAAAAGAAAAGGAAAAGGAAAAAGAAAAAGAAAAAGAAAAAGAAAAAGAAAAAGAAAAAGAAAAGAAAAAGAAAAAAGAAAAAAGAAAAAGAAAAAGAAAAAGAAAAAGAAAAAGAAAAAGAAAAAAAGAGAAAAAGAAAAAGAGGTAAGAGGAAAAATGCTTAGAGAGAAAGTGGAAGGGGAAGGGGAAGAGAGAGGGGAGAGGGAGAAGGGAGAGGGAAAGGGAGAGGGAGAGGGAGAGGGAGAGGGAGAGGGAGAGGCAAAAAAATACAGAAAGAGAATCTAGACAAATAGATGAGATTTATCAAATAACCATCATGAAATTAATCGCTAAAAAGGAATATCTGGGAGTTTGACAACTGCTAGTTTTTCCCCTTGACACAACTTCCTGTATCACTTGCACCTCTGACTTCATTTTCACTCATATAAACACAGATACACAACCAAACGCTTTGTGCCTTTGTCTTATCTGAATACGGATTATTGAAGTCTCTGCTATTCAGCAAAAAGTCAACAGAGGGAAAAATAATATTTTATTCCAATTCTATTAGCCATATGCTGCAGTAAACATTAGCAATAGCTTAAGGGATGGAATTATTTCTAATGTGCTGCATTCTACTTTATTGTTTTAATGTAGCTTGCATTAAGTCATGACTAATGCAATGCTTTACTGTCACTGGACATATCACTGTGTGGGAATGTGAGAAAATAAAAATAAATAAATAAATAAGTATTGCTGTTGTTTGAGTTAAATTGTGAACTGCTTACTCCTGTTGAGCACACTGGAACTAGTGATGTTTGTGACTTCTTGCTAATGGAATCAAGGGATTTCAACTTAAGAGGAGGAATAGTTTCTTTATCAAGAAGCATATGTAAGCTCATATGAATTCAGTCAGTTTTCTGATTGGGAAAGGCCAGAATGAATTCTGAGAATTCAGTCTTTCCAGTACAGATTTTCAAAAGAACTTTAGGATTTAAATAATGTTTGACTTCCTGTGAAATTATTGCTTGCAGCTTTTGTTGCAAGAACCAGATTTGTTGAGTCTAATATGTTTACGTGGTTATATATATAACAAATGCATAGATATTGCAGAAGGGGATATCTTGAATTGTACTGAGTACCCTTTATTTAATAAGGGGGTCTACTACATACGTTCTTGTGGTAGAAGGTATTACCTGGTACCAGCATGGTAATGTACTTGCTGACCCATGTGTAAAAAAAAAATCCTCATTCTACAGACCTTAAAAATTTAAAGACATGACATTATAGGAGGATTAAAAAAAGAACAAGTGTGGGATGTCAAGAGGAAGGGATAACAAGAATAATAGGATGTTTTAGCACAGACACGCTGTGAGCACAATTTGTAGCTAGTCAATAGCAGTAATCACAGTAATTACAAGTCACCACCTGCTTAGCCATTATCGGAATGCAGGGGTTTTGTATGCATTCCCATAGTGGTGACTTTTAAGGAGGAATTTGAAGGTCCAGACAAGAAGGCACCTGTCCAAAAAAAAAAAAGTAATTTTGATCACTCCTCAGTATCCTATATATCTAATTAAATTAATGGTGTAAGTAGCATGCATAAAGGAGACAACGTGACTATGGACTGCAGATCCGAGTCCTTAAAGAAGAAGTGTGAATGCCATAAACTTCAAATAAATGTAGCTAGAAATTTACACTCAATAGAAACAGTCCTAACCCTGAAACAAGGAATGTGCTGTTGTCTGCATGTGGCAGGACAGAAGTGAAATCAAAACTAAAGAAAAAGTGATAGGTACTGTGCTGGTACATAACCCCAGAGTCATAACTAAAAGAAAAAAGGAATGTTTTGTTTCATCTATTCCCTATATCCCTCCAGGTAGAAGTTATTAACTGCCATGTTCCTGAGTTCCATTGTCCTGTGGAGAAGAAATCCTGGAGTTATTCCAAAATATGGATCTCCTGCTGATTTCTGTAGAGTTCTAGCAGCCATTCCACCAGGTCTTTTTGACTTTCGAAATGCCCTCTAGGGGTTTGTTCCCAGACTCTGCATGCTGGAATGAGGATGCCCAATTAACAAATGTCTGCTGGTTGGAAAATTGATCAGCTGAACTGTCTGTAGACTTGTGTTTATGTCTGTTTCTCATTTCAACATGGTAATAAGAAACTTGGATATTAAACTGCTACTTTTGGCTCTTGTTACTCTGATGGTAGCCTGTGGCTAAAGTCTGAAAGTATAGATGTAAATGCAGTATATTATTTGCTACTATATTTTCTTTTTATTGATAGTCCAAATCCTGAAGTACTTTGTCTTATTAGGTCATTATTTTAGATTTCATACTAACTGATTAATGAATTCAGGACTTGGTTTCATCAACAGCCTTATAATTATTGTACCTTTAATGAAACACATTTAGCATTTCATAGTGGTTGAAAACCTGACATCACTTATGTCAATGAGGTTATTGCTATTGATTTCACAAGTGTCTTTCATTTTGATGAGCTGAAACTTAAGTTTTAACTATTAAGAGACTTTCATAGAAGCCATAAGCTAGATTCACTTAATTTGCTGTTGAAAATAGGGTACCTCTAAGGTAATTACTACTTAACAGTATGTTGTTGCACTTCACATGAAGGAGTAAAGAACACGCTGTCCATTAATATTTCTGTTAAAAAAAAATAAAAATAAAAATAAATGTTTCAAACCCTCGCTAGTGTTTGTATGGTAAGGGTGAATATGCAGTTCTGGTATTAAGAAGATAAGGCTGGCTACTGTTTTTACTTTATTGATTTTAATGGTTGTGGGTTGACAGTCCTGTGCTTTATGGTTAGATAGGATCTGTGGAGCACAGCAAAGATATTATTTAACTATGTATTACATATAACTATTTAGCAAAATGTTAATATACAGCTTAGACAATGCTTTCAGAATGGAATACCAAAGATCAAACATTTTACAGTCACAGTATTCATAGTGCTGATTCTAGAAAATAGCTGAGTATCAAAGTGCTCTGTGATTCTAGAGTATCTTGAGGGTCAAAAATGGAAGCCAAGCTATTGAAATAATTCACATGATTTGATGGTTTTCATCTGAAGAAATACTGTGTCAATGGGTACCACTTTCATAGAAATCTTTTTATTAGCTTCCAGAAGGACATAGAACAAAAGCTATTGTCATAAGCAAAGTGTGTATTTGCATATGCATAGATGTAAAGGAGATGTAGAGGAGGTTATATTGTTTATGGAGTTGGACTGACTGTTTTCGGACCATTCATTGGTAAATAAATTAGTAATATGAGGCTGAAAATCTACGATGATGGAACTGATATTGCACTTTGAAATGTGAATAATCTGTAAGTCTACACTCTCCAGCATTATGAGCAGACTATAAATAAATAGACAAAAACTGATGTATGTTTATTTGAAGAAACGAGCAAAAAGTACACTGATTATTTGAAAGTCAAAGAAAGGTAAACAACTGCAAAATATTTTACAGTACTAAAATTAAAGGTAGGACATCATAAAAGCTGACAAGAAGACATAATTGATACTGGGAATTTTGCAATGTTTCCATTTAAGCAGTGTTTAAAAATTTGGAGACGGGTAATAACAATAATAAAAGGTGTTCTGTATCTTAAATATAACCAACATAATACACGTATTTCACCATATGTCAAATTTTGTAATCATGTTGTTCAATATTGCAGTTTTAATTATAGTGTACTGTTATATGGACAGTGTAGTAAAAACAATTCATTTATCTTCCAGTAGTACAGAGGTCTCCCATCTGGTATCAGTGACCCTTTCTTGATTAAATACGAGTTTCCCTCCAAAATGTCATTTATTTATGCTACCTATTAGTGTAGCTCTTTTCAATGTTTGTCTGCAGTCTTTACAAATTTCCCAGCCTTTAGAAATTGTGATTGCATACATGCATTACTTTATAATATGATACACTTGTTGTTTTAAAATGCCTTTTGCAGATCTGTAGGAAGTGGCCTACATGCTGTCTGGATTTATATAATGATACAATTGAAAATTTGTATACAGCATTCCGTAAATGCATCATTTTAAGGAGCAGAATGAAGAAAGTGAGAAATCTCAGTGTTACCACCTACCAATTTTCCCCTTTCTCTGTATTTAATTAATGGGACTGAGGTAGTGGTACCAAAGTTCTAGCCAGTGCTTTGAATCTGTTTACCCTTTATTAGTCCATTCTAGAGGTCAGGTAAATAAGAAATGGCCATGTATATCCAGACCCAAGATCTAGGGAACTTGCTCAAGCAGATGAGATATTTCTGCATAGCTAGATTGGAATCTAAATATTGAATACTAATATATCAATTATACAGTATCATTTCAGGCACCATACCATAAATATGCATTAAATATGCCTTTGTAGTACTGTAGTTGAGAACATCAACAGCTGACTATGTATATTTGTATGTGCAAATAACCAGTTTGCACACATTTTTATGGCACTGAGACCTGCTGTAAAATATCAAACATTCAGGAAATCTGGTATTTAAAATTATCTGCTAAATATTTTATTTTGTTTTGTTTTGTTTTATTTTATTTTGTCTTGTTTTGTTTTGTTTTATTGTAACAAGTGTTTTAGAAAGGTTCATGATCAGACTTGGCAGTAAGCATCAAGCTATGTGTTTGTGATGCTCACTGCATTAAGTTTGATAACGAAAGCCCCACCTATGCAAACAAACATCGCAGAAGAAATAGTATTATCTGTTTATCTTTTATTTGGGAAATAAAACAATATACAGGCAGATGGTAGCTAGAAGGACATACAAAGATATCTGATAAAATAACTTTTTTTTTTTTTTTCTGCTATCGTAGAAGAATTTTTAGAATTCAACAATTCTTTGTAAATGCTAAAATAGTGTATTCATGTAAAGTAAAGCAGTGTTAAAAATATGATTATATACTTCTAGCAGACTTTGAGACAGGTAGAATGCAAAAGCGGTACCAGAGGAAAGATCAGGGAGGCTTCAGGATTTGAACAAATCACTGCATTTGGGGGCTTTCAACAACGCATGGTCTCTGTTGAAGAGACCATGCTCAAAGTTGTATACTAATTTAGGGTGAAAACAGCTTTGATATTAACTTATGTGAAATTTCAGGGAAAGATTCACTGGGACTGGAGGGAAGAAAGAATTTGAAAAACCTGCAGTTCCTATTTTCTCCAAGTATGCCTACTTTGCATATCTTGTATCTCTGTTCCTTGTCATATAACAGCTATACGCAGTGTGCATTTGTTGTTGTTGTTTTCCTAATGAATACCAACTTTTAAAAAGTTAATACTTTGGAAAATACAAAGAACCTCTATTATCAATGAAATAAATTACCATGAAAGTTAATTAATATAATTGGCTGCTAAATTACCTAATTTTCCTAAACAATACGAGGAACACGGAATATAAGTATTCTCCATATACAACAATAAGACTGGGAACTACCTACTACAACAGCCATTTTGGGGGTATTAAGAGTAGGCAAGGAAGTGCTAGAAAGGATGTATTAATTTCTTCATTTCTCTGCCTTATAGATAGGTATTTGATGGGAAAAAAAATATATAAAAATCTTAATGATGTGAGAGAACAACTACATCTATACAACCTATTTTTATAAATGGGAACTGGGTTCTTGTCAACCTTTTCTATTCAAATATAAGTATTTCATTTCCTCTACTTATATTTTCTAGCTAAGAGATACCACTGGCTTAATTTAGTCTTCAAGCAGTGTTAATGATCAAAGTTACAAATCAAGTGCAAGCTTAAATCATGATTTAGGTCAACAATATATATGTAGCTTCAGAGTCTGTAATGGTGGCAGACCCACAACCACCACAGTAGCTGCTCAGTTTCTGGATCCTTTGGAAGAGTTCAGAGTACTGATCTCCACAGTCTGTCTCTCCTTATGGGTTAAAAGGAGTAGGAATCTGCAGCATGAGCTTGCTGAGTGGAGGTCTCTCAACCTTTGCCAACAGGAGTGCTATGAATCACAGAGGCAAGGTTTGTGTGAATGGGTATAGACATCTGAAGACAGCTACATCTGAGCTAGGCTCCTTTGGAAATAAATGTCATTATCTGCGATAAATGCCATAGCATCCTAAAGAAAACATGCAAGTTGACTCATATCCTAAAATGCCTATTTTTCTCTATATTTTATAAATTCATTAATGAATACATCAGACTAAGCTAGTTGAGATAAATTCCACCCACTGGTCCCACTCTCTCTCTCACTTTTCTCCAGGGTTGAGACAGCTCTTTTAGAGATACTGGGAAACAGAGACTTGTAATAAGATTTTAGAACCTGAAATGGTTAATAAATTTGGGGATGGGGTGGTTTGCAACTTTCATTCTATGTGCAGCTAGAAGAAGTAATGCCCCTGTTCACTTACGATAGAATACATTTGTTAAAACATGGGACAATGAGGCTGAAAACCCCAGCTAGAAGAAATTTAGCAGTTTAACATAACTGCAGCAAACATGCATATTTTGGTATTCAGGATTTAAACATCTGTGTGTTTTTTTTTTTTTTTTGCTGTTGTTTTGTTTTGTTTTGTTTCTCTCTTCCTACTGACTTTCCCAGGATTAAAATTACATAGGAAGGTGCTATAGCAGCCAGACTGAGCATGCTCATCAAAATCCTAACCAGTGCACTAAGCACATGGTAAGACTTTTTCTCTATAGATATCAAAGGAAATAGCATTAAACCCATATTATGTACAGTTTAATGGACTTCTTTGTATAATGCTGGGAGGGCAGTAGTGACATGTCTTTGAACATAATTCATAGTTCATAAACGTATTCATGTTTGAAGGCTCAGACAGAATAATTTGCAGCTAACCAGCTCTAACATTGCTGCCAATAAAATGATCAAAACAATAAAGTTGGCATTGTTACAGATATTTGGGTTGTATAGGATTAAGGATGTAGAAGGAAATTTACTGCTTTGTAGGGAAGTCAAGAACTGAAGGTCTATATACTACCTATGTCCTACTTGTGCTACCACCTTTTTTGCATGTCCTTTGCTATCTGGCAGTACAGTTGAAGTATGACTTTTATTCTGAAACTTAACACTAGGATACTGAACTGCTATAATTCCTTGTGACTTCTGTAAGGAGTTTTACAGCATATAGGAACATGCAGGATAAAACATACCTTATTATTAAATTATGGTTGACTACATACTTTTTGCAATCTGAGTTCAAAGACTACTTAAGCTTTTCATAATTGACTCTCCACTCCCCCTCCCCCCCCTCCCCTTCTAAATAAAGCTCCAGTATAGGAGTATTCTATGAGCTGATTAATATGTGATTTTAAAATATATTGCTACTCATAACACTTCTTTAGATGTCCCATAAAGGAATGGAGATTCCCACATCAGCTGACCTGTGTTGCCTCTTTGAAAGTTTAGAACAAGTAATAGTTCAATGAGGAAGAAGTTTGTTTAATAAATAAAAATCATAGACTGGTTATTGCTTAGTAAAGAAAACATTATTGGCCATCTATCTGAAAGACAGGTCATGCGAAGACAAATTACAGATTCTCCTGCTGCTGGTTTACTTATCCAATACAAATGTGAATTCTTCAGAGAGGATGTTTCCTTAAAGTTGTTCTTTCAGTGAGGAAAAGACTAATTCTGTATGAGTATGTTTGTGCGTGTGGATGGGAATTTCTAAAGTAGGTTGCATGCCTAAGTTACAAACAAGGGTGTTCCCACAGGGAAAGACTGCTATCTAGGGCAGCACCTGGCTGATCTGAGCCAGATACTCGTGCAGTGCAGTGCTCTACGGGTATATATGTACATTGATAACACACTGATTTGAAGAGGATCTTCTATATAGGAAGCAATTTCTAGAAGAGCTGTAGCAACAAAAAGGGGAGGAAAACATAAAATTAAAACGAAAATAATAATTTCCACGTTAATATTCTATAATATTTGTATTACCTATAAGAGAGTAAGAGAGAGTAATAATTATATATATATATATAATTATATATATATACATATACACTTTATTTGGAAGCTCCCTAGGTGAGATGTTAAGTTAAAGAGCACCTTATTGGCTATCTCTGGGAGTGGTTACGATACTATTTTTTCCTCTCAAAAGACCTAGCATCAGGTATTAAGTGTTCTGGGAGTATATTTGCTAAACATACCCCCAGAATTTATATCTATTTCTAGGCAAAAACAATGGAAAAGAACTATCATAATACTTTCTCTGGACAGTAGATTTTATAGAAAAGAATTCCTATTATACAAAGTGAAGAATATGATGTCTCTGTAAGATACAAATAGAAGTAAGGAAAATAGAATGTGCTTTTGTTATGTTATATATGTTGTTCTCCCCTCCTCCCATTTCCCAGTCCTCCTGTATGAATTAAGGAAGAGTGAAAAAAAAAAGAAAAAAAGATGTTGTTGTCTCTGGGAACATTGCTGTCACCATTGTCAATCATCAGCAGAGGAGAAACAACTAATCACAGCCCTCCAGCCATTAGAGAGAAAGAAATGTAAGGAAAGAGTATTTGGAAAAGACATACAGCAAATTATGCTTCATGTGTGGGTAATAATTTCCTAGTTTTAAACCCTTTGAATTCTGAATATCAAAGCCATACAGTCTGAAATTTAAAGTAATAGACCCCAGGAATAATATAATTCCAAGCATTATTCCCTTAGAAACACTACAAATTATATGGGACAGTGCCATATAGGTGAAGTACTTTGGTACTCCAGTCTCTGCATAATGTGTTGAAGACACAGTAGTTATTGCACTGGGGGAATTCAGTTTTACATTCTTATATACCATGCTTCTTGTGAAACTTTAATTGAGGTCATTAAAACATTTAAAAAAGATATTATTCTTTTCTGTCAAACTGTATCTATAGCACATAGGTAAGACAACACCCTTTTTAATAGAGGTTTTACAGGTGGTTGTAGATTCTTAATATTCTTATTTTGGACAAATAATTTATCATTGTATCTCTACTGTCTTTTACAAGTATAGCTCTGGAAAGCAAAAAGGTAGGCCTGAGCAATTTCACAGAATCACAGAATCACAGAATTTCTGGGTTGGAAGAGACCTCAAGATCATCGAGTCCAACCTCTGACCTGACGCTAGCAGTCCCCACTAAACCATATCCCTAAGCTCTACATCTAAACGTCTTTTGAAGACTTCCAGGGATGGTGACTCCACCACTTCCCTGGGCAGCCTGTTCCAATGTCTAACAACCCTTTCAGTAAAGAAGTTCTTCCTAACATCTAACCTAAAACTCCCCTGGCTCAACTTAAGCCCATTCCCCCTCGTCCTGTCACCAGGCACGTGGGAGAACAGACCAACCCCCACCTCGCTACAGCCTCCCTTGAGGTACCTATAGAGAGCGATAAGGTCGCCCCCGAGCCTCCTCTTCTCCAGGCTGAACAAGCCCAGCTCCCTCAGCCGCTCCTCGTAGGACTTGTTCTCCAGGCCCCTTTCTTACACAATAAAGAATTTCTTACACAATAAAGAATGGTTGAGTTTGGCAAGGACCTTTAGAGGCCATTTGATTCACACACATGCATGCACGCACGCACACATGCTCAAGCAGGGATGCCTAAAGCAGGCCACCCAAAAACTTGTTCAGGCAGCTTTTGAAGATCTCTAAGGAAGGGGAAAACTCCGTAGCTTCTCTGAGCAAGCTGTTCCAGTGCTCTGTCACAATCACTAAAGAAGTGCTTCCTGATGGTTAGATGGAACCTCCTGTGTTCCAGTTTGTGCCCATGGCCTCTTGTTCTGGCACTGAGCATCACTGAAAAGAGCCTGGCTCTGTCCTCTTAGCACTCTTCCTTCAGGACACCAGTAGGATTCCCCCTAGGCCTGGGAACTGAACAGTCCCAGCTCTCAGCCTCTCATCATAGCAGAGGAGCTCCAGTCCCTTGATCATCTTGGTAGCCCTCCATTGGACTCTTTCCAGTATGCCCAGGTCTCTCTTCTAGTTGGGGGCCCAGAACTGGACATAGTACTTCAGGTGTGGCATCACCAATGCTGAGTTGAGGGGAAGGATCACCTCTCTTGACCTGCTGGCAATACTTTGCCTAACACTGCTAAGAATACCACTAGCCTTTTTAGTGGCAAGGGCACATATTGCTGACTCATGTTCAACTTGGTATTTACCAGGACTCCTTGGCCCTTTCTTGCAGAGCTGCTTTCCAGCTGGGTGTCCCCTAGTACGCTCTGGTGGCTGGAGTTGCTCCTCCCCAGGTGCAGGACTTTCCTGTTCTCCAAGCACATGTCCTTGAGGAACTTCATGACATTTTTGTCAGTCCAGCTCTCCAGCCTATCAAGGGCCTGCTGAATAGCTTCATGGCCCTCTGGTAAATCAACCACTCCCCCCAGTTCTGTGTCATCTATGAATTTATCAAGGATGCACGCTATCCATGATCCGGATAGTTAATAAAGATGTTAAACAGGGTTGGACCTATTAATGACCCCTCCTCCTCACTGTGTGCCCATCCCGCCCATACTTCAAGAGTTTATTTGTTTTTAGTGTACATTTTACCTTGTTAGTCTCTGTCCAAATAAGTAATCATTGTAAGTCCCATCTCTTTGTTCTTTGTTTACTGTTGGCACCATTCTGCAAAACTAATCATTTAACAAGATCATTTACTGAGATTTGCTTCAAAGTAGGTACTTATATCTCCTCTACATTCTCTGAATACTCCTTGATCATTAATGTAGTTATGGGATAGGAAAGTGGAATACTTTTACTTTTAGCAAAGGAACCTTTGGAAACTAAGCAAGAGATTGCAGCTGTACCAATGAACAGTTATTGCACAACAAACAGGTCATAAAACTACTGAAAACATTTCCTTACATTTGGAGATGTTATCTGTATGAAGCACTATAAAACAAAACATATATCTTAACATATTAATACAATCTCTCAAATTTAAAGGGAGAAAGTGGTCAGCTATCACTGTAGGAGTTTCATTACATGCTGCTTCCTTTACTTACTATTAAATAAATGTTCAGTACATCAGGTTCAATTTTGGGGGGGGGGGGGGGGAAGGGGGGAAGGTTGTATTTCTTTTCTATTAATATTAAGACAAATGCGTTGGTATTCTCTCTCAGGGATTTCTGTAAACACCTACTGATTTAGTTCAGTATCCTGGCTGTGAAAAACAATTCAAGAAACAGAACTGGACCAAACCAAACTAAAACTGCAAACAAAAACAAAACAAAGCAAAACAAAGGAAAACAAAATAAAACAAAACTCCAGGAATCATAACCCTTGTACTTTCAAGAAAGTCAGCATTTCAGTAGATAGGTCTTCTAAAGCAGGGATTCAGGGCTTCTGTACTTGAAAGGTTCTCAGAAAATACTCTTTCTCCTAAAACACTTTTGTTTCACAAAAATTTAACTTCAGGTTTTTAGAAGTCAATGAATTTGAGTGAATATTAAAATGCACAGTAATCTGCTAAAGTATAACGTGTATGTTTAAAATAATATGAAGGGTATAATTTTTGGAGTATAAGGTCAACAGACTCTGTTTGCTCATTTTAAATTAAGTTTTGCAGAATAGTCTTTGATTTTTATGCATTTGCCGAGGCGATCGGCTCCGGGGCAGACGCGTTCTGCAGCGGAGCGGGGGATCGGGCCAGGCAGGGCTAATTTTTTCCGGCATCGAGCCTACTTGAGGGAGCCGCCAGGACCCGGCAGCCCTCGTGAGGGAGGCTGACGAGGCGAAGGCGGAGCCAGCAGCGCCCCCTTCCCAGCCATTCAAAAGCTGCCCCTAGGGAGCGCGAGCGACCAGGAGCGCGGCGAACAGGGCGGGCAAACAGGGCGTGGCGCGTCAGAAGGGAGTGGCGCGGCAGTTAGCGCAGGCAGGGCGCGCAGGAAGGGCAGAGCGCTCCCCCTACACACAAACAACACCTCCTTAACAACAGCCGTAGCTAGGTGATAATGGTCGCCACCAGGCACGGCGCGCTCTCCAGGAAGTCGGTACACACGCAGACCGACTACCCGTTAAAAAATGCCGCAGTTCAGGTCACCGGATGCAAGGAGTGTCTGAGCCTGTTGCTGCCATCGGCGGGAGGCAGAGAAACTGCGTGCGTGAGGTGCGAGCAGGTGGATGACCTGGTCCGCATGGTGGCGGAGCTCAAGGAGGAGGTGGAGAGGTTGAGGGCCATCAGGGAGTGTGAGCGGGAGATAGACTTCTGGAGTAACTCCCTGCAGGGCCTCAAGGGGAGGTGCCGAGGTGAGACTCCTCAAATGGGGGCGGACCCCCTGCCCTGTCCCCGTCGGGCAGAGGGAGGGGATCTGGGAGCTGAGGAGGAATGGAAACAAGTCCCTGCTCGACATCGCAGGCGATCCCCTCCCCTTCCGGCCCCACCTTCCCAGGTGCCCTTACGCAACAGGTTTGAGGCCCTAGAGATTGAGAGGCCGGTGTGTGAGGAAGAGGTAGCAAATGTTCCCAGGAGGATGCCTGGGGCGAGGAGGTCAACTCCGCGCCTCAGGACTGCCTCCACCAAGAAAGACAGGAGGGTTATTGTTGTTGGTGACTCGATTCTTAGGGGAACAGAGGGCCCTATTTGTCGGCCTGACCCTACCCGTAGGGAAGTCTGCTGTCTCCCTGGGGCCAGGGTCAGGGACGTTGCCAGGAAGCTTCCTAACCTGGTACGCCCCTCTGACTATTACCCCCTTTTGATAGTCCAGGCGGGCAGTGATAACATCGAAGAGAGAAGCCTCAAGGCTATCAAAAGGGACTTTAGGGGACTGGGTCAGTTAGTGGATGGAGCGGGAGTGCAGGTGGTGTTTTCATCCATCCCTATGGTGGCAGGGAGGGGTTCAGAGAGGACACGGAAAGCCCACCTGTTAAACACATGGCTCCGGGACTGGTGCCAACGCAGAAATCTTGGGTTTTTTGATCATGGGGCACTTTACTCAGCACCTGGCCTGATGGCCGCAGACGGGTCCCTATCTTTTAGGGGAAAAAGGATCCTGGGCCAGGAACTGGCAGGGCTCATTGAGAGGGCTTTAAACTAGGTAGGAAGGGGGATGGGGCTGAGGCTAGGATTGTTGGGGCTGTGCCAGGGGGAACAATGGCAAGGCCGGAGGATAAGGCTATGGCCCAGCTGAAGTGCATCTACACCAATGCACGCAGCATGGGTAACAAACAGGAGGAGCTGGAAGCCATCGTGCGGCAGGCAGGCTACGACTTGGTTGCCATCACGGAGACGTGGTGGGACCAGTCTCATGACTGGAGTGCTACAATGCCTGGCTATAAGCTCTATAGAAGGGACAGGCAGCATAGAAGGGGTGGTGGTGTGGCTCTCTATATTAGAGAGTCTTTCGAGGTTGTAGAACTCGAGGTTGGGAATGACAAGGTCGAGTCCCTTTGGGTTAGGATCGGCAGGGACAACAAGGCTAGTGTCCTGGTCGGGGTCTGCTATAGACCGCCGAACCAGGATGAGGAGACGGATGAGGAATTCTACAGGCAGCTGACAGAGGTTGCAAAATCATCAGCTCTTGTACTCGTGGGGGACTTCAACTTCCCTGACATATCCTGGAAGCACAACACAGCCCTGAGAAAGCAGTCTAGGAGGTTTCTGGAGAGCGTGGAAGATAGCTTCCTGACGCAGCTGGTTGGTGAACCTACCAGGGGTGGTGCCCCGCTAGACCTTCTCTTCACAAACAGAGAAGGACTGGTGGAGGACGTGATCGTCGGGAGCTGTCTTGGGCAGAGTGACCACGCAATGGTGGAGTTCACTATTCTTGGCGAGGCCAGGAAGGGGACCAGTAAAACCGCTGTATTGGACTTTCGGAGGGCTGACTTTGAGCTGCTCAGGACACTAGTTGGTGGAGTCCCTTGGGAGGTGGTTCTGAAGGGCAGAGGGGTCCAGGAAGGCTGGGCGCTCTTCAAGAGGGAAGTCTTAATGGCGCAGGAACGGTCTGCCCCCACGTGCCCAAAGACGAGCTGGCGGGGAAGAAGACCGGCCTGGCTCAACAGAGAATTGTGGCTTGATCTTAGGAGGAAAAAGAGGGTTTATAAGCTTTGGAAAAGTGGGCAGGCCACTAAGGAGGACTTTAAAGAAGTAGCGAGGCTGTGCAGGGACAAAATTAGGAAGGCCAAAGCTCATCTGGAGCTCAATCTGGCTACTGCCGTTAAAGATAACAAAAAACGTTTCTATAAATACATCAACACAAAAAGGAGGACTAAGGAGAATCTCCATCCTTTACTGGATGCGGGGGGAAACTTAGTTACAAGAGATGAGGAAAAGGCGGAGGTGCTCAATGCCTTCTTTGCCTCAGTCTTTAGCGGCAATACCGGATGTTCTCTGGATACTCAGTACCCTGAGCTGGTGGAAGGGGATGGGGAGCAGGATGTGGCCCTCACTATCCATGAAGAACTGGTTGGTGACCTGCTACGGCCCTTGGATGTGCACAAGTCGATGGGGCCGGATGGGATCCACCCAAGGGTACTGAGGGAACTGGCAGAGGAGCTGGCCAAGCCACTATCCATCATTTATCAACAGTCCTGGCTATCAGGGGAGGTTCCAATCGACTGGCGGCTAGCAAACGTGACGCCCATCTACAAGAAGGGCCGGAGGGCAGACCCGGGAAACTACAGGCCTGTCAGTTTGACCTCAGTGCCAGGAAAGCTCATGGAGCAGATCCTCCTGAGAGTCATCATGCAGCACTTGCAGGGGAAGCAGGCGATCAGGCCCAGTCAGCATGGGTTTATGAAAGGCAGGTCAGGCCTGACGAACCTGATCTCCTTCTATGACAGAGTGATGCGCTGGGTGGACGAGGGAAAGGCTGTGGATGTGGTCTACCTTGACTTCAGCAAGGCTTTTGACACCGTCTCCCACAGCATTCTCCTCAAGAAACTGGCTGCTCTTGGCTTGGACTGGCGCACGCTTCGCTGGGTTAGAAACTGGCTGGATAGCCGGGCCCAAAGAGTCGTGGTGAATGGAGCCAAGTCCAGTTGGAGGCCAGTCACTAGTGGCGTCCCCCAGGGCTCGGTGCTGGGGCCGGTCCTCTTTAATATCTTCATCGATGATCTGGACGAGGGCATCGAGTGCACCCTCAGTAAGTTCGCAGATGACACCAAGTTAGGTGCGTGTGTCGATCTGCTTGAGGGTAGGAAAGCTCTGCAGGAGGATCTGGATAGGCTGCACCGATGGGCTGAGGTCAACTGCATGAAGTTCAACAAGGCCAAGTGCCGGGTCCTGCACCTGGGGCGCAATAACCCCAAGCAGAGCTACAGGCTGGGAGAGGAATGGTTGGAGAGCTGCCAGGCAGAGAAGGACCTGGGAGTGATGGTGGATAGTCGGCTGAATATGAGCCAGCAGTGTGCTCAGGTAGCCAAGAAGGCCAACGGCATCCTGGCTTGTATCAGGAACAGCGTGACCAGCAGGGCTAGGGAGGTGATCGTCCCCCTGTACTCAGCTCTGGTGAGGCCGCACCTCGAGTACTGTGTTCAGTTTTGGGCCCCTCGCTACAAGAAGGACATGGAGGTGCTTGAGCGGGTGCAGAGAAGGGCGACGAAGCTGGTGAGGGGCCTGGAGAACAAGTCCTACGAGGAGCGGCTGAGGGAGCTGGGCTTGTTCAGCCTGGAGAAGAGGAGGCTCAGGGGTGACCTTATTGCTCTTTTTAGGTACCTCAAGGGAGGCTGTAGCGAGGTGGGGGTTGGCCTGTTCTCCCACGTGCCTGGTGACAGGACGAGGGGGAATGGGCTTAAGTTGAGCCAGGGGAGTTTTAGGTTAGATGTTAGGAAGAACTTCTTCACTGAAAGGGTTGTTAGACATTGGAACAGGCTGCCCAGGGAAGTGGTGGAGTCACCATCCCTGGAAGTCTTCAAAAGACGTTTAGATGTAGAGCTTAGGGATATGGTTTAGTGGAGGGCTGTTAGCGTTAGGTTGGAGGTTGGACTCGATGACCTTGAGGTCTCTTCCAACCTAGAAATTCTGTGATTCTGTGATTCTGTGAATGTGACTTTTGAAACAGTGTCATTTTGGGGGCTAGATTGTTAGCTGGATTACATCCAATTCAAGATCGTGAAGAAGAAAAGTGCTCTTGTAAGCTGCTGTAAAAATAATATAGGATTTTCATGCAGGTATATCTGAATGAAGTATATCTTTTTGCTTCTTACAGCTAACTCAGAGGGACAGTAAAGGTCTTAACTTTAGGCCTCTCTTCACTTCTCTACCTAGCTAATACAGCTTAGAAAACATGAAGACAACAATAAACAACGCAAGTAAATTGTGCTTTTCTTTCACTGGGTATAAAAAAGGGCTGGGGAAAGGGGATTTGTACTGCTTGGGCTTTCTTAGCTACTGTAGTTTTCATACTGCTCATTGTTTTGGCCTGTACCTCAGGATCAGAATTTGACCCTCAGTGAGTTAGTGAGTGAAGTTAATTAATTCAACTGATACTACAGGCATTCCAGATCAGGCCTTCTAGATGCGGTTGAGACTGGTTTTGGTAGTTCATACACACAGAAATGCAACCAAATTTCCTCATCTCAGCTAATCCCTCAGGCACCTAACGTTTTCTGATGCAGAAAGCTTCTTTAAAACAAGGGCCTAGGGTTTTACATTGACTGTGATAACTGCAGAAGAGATTTTGCTGTTAAACCAATCTGAATTTTTTAGAACATGTTGCTGAACTCTATTTATTTTATTTTTTTCTATTCTCTTTAACCATATTGGTGCCAAACCCGACCTGGAAAATCACACCAGAACAAATACAGCTCATCTGTCTATTTGCATTTCACCTGTCACTTATTCTTTTCCAAAGTTAATTTCTCTTCCATGTGTGGATTGGCTTCTTTTCTTTAGTTACATGGCTGCTTTGTGCTGGCTGACTTTGCAAAAGCATTACTTTTGTTTGCATAAAGCTCTCATGATTTCATGAAAGAACACAGCATTGCAAGTCTTAGCCTCCAGTTAAGATGAGCTGCTATCTCTACTACAGCTTTCAGAAGAGTTCTTCCTAGGGCTATTCTATTTTAAACTTAATTAGATGCTTCAGCTTGCTTTTAAAAAAAAGGAATCTAGAAAAATGACATTTGTGAGACTGGCAGGTGTAGTGTAGCTCAGTGTCAGGAGGCAACAGAGATTTCTCTGTTAAAGCAGGCATTTCAGTCCCTAATGACATTATTGCAGAGAATGAATGAGTCAGGTAGCATTTTACCTTGTGATTGGTCTGATTTCATCTTTCTAAATAGTAGTCAAAGATAAGAAAAAAAAAAAAAAAAAGTGATAGGATTATATAAAACGTAATGCAAAAGGAATAACCCTCCCCAAATTGTTGCCAGTCATTTTCAGCCATCTTGGATCTGCTGTTCTTTTGTACAAGATAACTGCGCAGCACGGTGTTAATCTCAAGTGCTACATGGTAAGAACTAGGTCACACTAATTTTAATTTGTGAACAGGAAGCTAGAAAAATTAATGGTAACCTAATCTTACTGAATATCTACTTAGTGTAGGGCCAAGGTTTTCAAAGGCAGCTGACAACTCTGAGTATCCAACTTCAGAAACATTAAAGGACCTGACTTTCCGAAATAACAGAATATTCAGATAGTGAAAAATAAACTTAACATATTGTCCTAATACCTTAAACACAGAGGTTGCTTTTGAAAATTGTGATGATGAGGTCCTGTTTTTAGAGTTGGAGTCAACAGCAAGCAAGCCAGTTTGTACCATGCATTCACGTTAACTGAGAGTTAACCATTCAGGTTAACTAAGAGATAACATTAGTGTGAGTATACTGCATAATCATATCCTTAGTTGTCATTTAAGTTACGTAGCTTATCGCAAAATAATAAAAGAATCAAGACATGACCAGTTCAAGGCCTAGGAGAACTGTTAACTCCTTCATTTCTGTAGAAATTAAATACAAGACTGATGCTCTTTCTAATCTGTGAATTAACATTCAGGATAATAATGCATCGTCATATGTGTTGTTTCTGACCAAAACATTGTAAAAGAGATCAGCTGCAACAGAAGGAGGGAATATTTTACCTGCATATCAAAGTAATTACATAGTTATCACAATTCTTAGTTCAGCTGCATGCATGCAGGATCCAGGGACAGAATACAGTGCCTTCATTTACAATAAAATAGAAGTATACAACATAAAAGTTCTGTGCTATAAATTCTAGGGCTGTACTCTGAGTACAACTTCTGTCCTCTTCTCACATTTTATTCTTTAAAAAAAATAAATTTCTTCCTTACTGTTTTCTTGTTACTCCTCCTTTCTAGATGCCATAAAGTAACTAATTTATTATTAATTAATTAATTTATTTATTTTTGCAACCTTTTCTTTCACCATAAAGTTAAACTGAACATGGCCTAGGTATTGACAATAATGAATCAGAATTTGCCAGCCTTTCTGTCCTGCATACAGATGGCCAGAATGCCTTTGGATAAAGATAAAATACATACATGTAAGTTCTGCCAGTAGCAAAAGTTTGTTATAGAATATACTTGTTTTGTTTCATTCTGGTATTATAGAGGGAAAAAAAACAAACAAACAAAGGAAAAAAAAACACTGTCATAAGACCACCAAATATATTTCCTATTCAGATCTAAGTCAAGATGTGAAGTACTATTATAGAGTTTACCACTTTGCCATCTCAAAAATCCTAACTTGTTTTCATAGCAGCATCTACATTTGGGTTTTTGTTTTCTTTTAGGAACGTGATCTTTCTTTCCTTGCCTTATTTATTTATTTATTTATTTTAAACATGTTGTCTTCCTTAGGATTCAACTCTACTAATTTTTTTCTACAAATATTGTTTTCTTTCTAACTTTTGTTGTTCCTTCTAAAGCTGTCAATATTTCTCTCTGAACCTTAATTTTCTAACTAAAGATGTGTATTGATGACCTACTTTTTTCAGTAGGCCATCCCATCAATATAATTTAGGCATGATAAACACAGGAGAGTTGATGGTGTCTCTGTGTTCTGTTGACTCAGAGTTCTCAGAGCTCTAATACTGTTTCTAACTTTATGTGGTTTTAAACAAAGGTAACTTTCATTTAGCGTGAAAAAATATTGACCCAAAATTCAGTTTCAAAGATAATTTTCTAAATATTCAGATTAAACAAGGATCATACTATTTTTTATTGTTGTTGTTGTTGTTATTGCAATGTGGCTACAATTATTTTTTTTTTAGCAACTTATTTACAGCAGAGAATACAGTCAACTACTGACACTGGTATTTTATCAATTGCTTCTAACAGCCACTTATTTTCTTCCTTATCGGAGAAATGTTTGGGTTGCCTATTTGACTCATTTAATGGTCACCCCTTTGTGCTTTGGACCTCAGAACACACAACTACAGCCTTGGAAGCACAATCAAAATTTGTACAGAGCTACACAAACTGTAATCCACTGGAAAGTAATTTCCCCCTCCAAGTCAAAGAGCAGAAGTTCTGAAGAGACAAGCGTCAATGTGAAATGAATAGCAGGTAGATAGTCCACATTAAGAAGAATATCTGCATTACTAATGTCTGGGGAGGAGAATTAAGTTACTGGAAACAAGACATTAATTTAGCTGGGCAGATAGAGAAAATTCTGGATTATTTAGAAAGTCAGAATGTGAGAAATGAGTAAACAAGAATGAATCAAGACATGAATCAGTGAAAGAGGTGTAAAACAGCTTTGTAAAAGTTGTGTTAGACCTAAACCAAGCTTAACTACAGAATAGTTTGAGTATATACCCGGGAGTATTTTCTATGAGGAATTTTCCTGTTGACCAACAACTAACTCCTATAGGAGTTCTAAGTTTCTGAGTTGCAGGTCTGTCACAAGTTTTAATCTGTTCAGTGTTCATGCTGAAGAGGAATATATCACTACATCTACTATTCAGGGACTGGATTAGGTATCTGATTTTAAATGAATTCTTATACCGCACTTGTCATCATATCTGAGCATATTGACTAACATCCAACACTTGACTAACATCTATCAAGTATTGACTGTTTTTTTTTTTTCTTTTTTGTTTTGTTTTGCGTTTTTGTTTGTTTGTTTGTTTGTTTTTCATCCTCTCTCCTACATGAATAGTATGCTTAATGAAGTGTCTTGTTTTAAAAGTTAATTGTTGTCTGCTTTGGGCATTTTATTTTATTTTTTAAACAGTGCTGTTTGTTAATGATAAAGATAGCAAGGTTGAAAAAATGTGCCTTGCATTCAAACCACAAAGATTCTCAGTTCCTATGAGAATTTTTGCCACTGGAACTAGCCCTGTAGAACTTTGTCTTCTGAACAAATGTGCTTTTATTCTAATTTTAAAGGTTTTCACCATGACAAAGATACTCTCTCCTTGTGCTCTACATTCAGGAAATTTCACCTCTCCCCTTCTGTGGTCACTTTAAGGGTCAAACACACAGGCTGTCATAGAGGTAATTATCCTCTTTCTTCACTTTGTCCCCATAACATAGTCCTTTCTACACCTGTCACTATGTTTTCTGTGCCTGCAGATTTTAGCTTAGGCACATGTCCTAAGTTAATATGCCTAAGTTAATTTCCCTTTCCAGATGAAAACTCAGGCAACTTATGTCTGAGTCCAGTCATTTTTAACTTAGATATCTTTACCACAGATATACAGTACAGAACTAGGGGCTATTCTCTAGAGGTGGCAGGATGTTATTTTAAAACACATCTTTAAACAGACAGTAGTGAACTTCTGGAGAGTCTACCTGGGGAAGCAGACAACATCAGGAGGTTCAGGAAGGGATTAGTTAAGTTCACAGGCAGAAGTTGTGTTGATGGATGTTAGAACTGGTCAAGAACTAGTCTCCAACAGCTTGAATGCAACTATTCCTTGTACTGTAGGAGGGGATGGTGTTGTACACAGATATTGGACTTCAAAAAAAGGCTACACTTTCATGCTTTCCCTAAATAACCTGAGCTAAACTCACCCAGCACAGCATTTCTTATGTCCTTAGGATCACTTCTATGCATTAGATAAAACTGAGCAGGACTCTGAATAAAGTATGGTAGTAATGATATTACCAAAGGTGTAATGCTTTTTGGATGCAAAATTGATAGAATACCTCTCTTTCACACAGAATTGACAGAGTTTATTGTTTTTAAACTGTTTTTTTGAGGTATGTCTTTGAAGGTCTTCAGGAAAAGGATTCTTGCTTTCTTCATCCAAGTTGCTCTAGAAATTTCAAATGTTATTATTCTCTGCAGCTGACTTCTTATCTCAACGTTCAGTAAGAATAATAACAACAATTTAATGATATGATGTTTTTTCATTATATTTTCACTAACAAAAGATTATTATCAGAACAACAGGTGTAGGAAACTGATATTAAACTAGGAAAAAAAAAAAACATTTAGGTCACTGGTTTCAACCAAGTCCATGATGTTATTAACTGGAAACATTAAAACATATTTACTCTTTGGAGGGCAATGTGATCTGAACTGACGATTCCCATTTACTTCACAAGAGATACAATACACATTGCATAAATATCACCTAGCTAGAAAATGAATAAAACTGGACTAATATCCACTTCACAATGCAACTCTGAAAGAGCAGAGCTAAATAGATAGGAAACATAAAAAGTATTACTCCTGTTGCAATGTTTTGCGTGCTTTTTGACTATTTCTACTTTTGGTAATGTCAAACTATTCTTTGTTATAAACACTAGTATAGTTTTATAATATTTATTTAAATAATTCATTAAGTTTTATAATATTTATTTAAACAATTCAAGGTTTTCACAGTGAGATATAATGAAAGTAAGTACATGTATATTGCGGGGTTGAGAAACGGTTTATGAAATAATGCCAAGTAAGACACTGACTCTTCTATATTCAATTAGGTTTTTCCATTGTAGGTCATGCACACTGAATTACTATTTTCTTTCCACTATTCATATTGGTAACTTACCCCACAGAACACATACAGAATTGGGAAAAAAAAAAAAAAAAAAAAAAAAAAAAGGAGGTCAGAACTGGTACA
The DNA here is from genome assembly GCF_964035555.1 of Netta rufina. NCBI lineage: Eukaryota > Metazoa > Chordata > Aves > Anseriformes > Anatidae > Netta > Netta rufina. Next base: position 34,327,271 of record NC_140123.1, on the reverse strand, counting down.
TGCATACATCAAAGGGTTTTGGAATGATAACAAGACTTTTAATCAGCCCCTGGTTGTTTACTGACAGCAGGAGATCTGAACCAGCCATTTAGCAGGTTAGGAGGTAATCATGCACATCTAATTGGTGTTCCTAGAACACCACTTTTTAAAGATGTGGATTTCTACCCTGTGAATGTGTCCTGTTTTAGATGCTCAGCACCTGAATTGCAGAAGATTGTTGTAACATGCAGAGTATTCAGGAGGTTATAGAGGATGTTATAGAAAATGACCAAATGAAAGGGAAAAATAAAGTCCTTAAAAGACAAATACATCAATATTAAATCATCAGATAACACAATCAGAAGATATAAAAAAGTCCTAAAAGTTCAAAATATGTAGTCCAATTACATATTGCTTGCAAGGGCAAAACAAGAGACAAGAGCAATAAACACAATAAATCAATGGAACATAATACAAATAATACAATTCAAAGAAAAAGCATCACTTCTCAAAACTGAACTCCTGTTTAAGCTGTTTAATAAAACTGATAGAAGAACAAAAAGAATTAAAGCTCCCACTAATTCTCCTTTAATGTAATCAGCAAGTTCAAAAGTAATCTAATTTTCTTTTGCTTACAATGCTAAATTACTTAATACAGTATCTATATACCGTATAGTCTTTTTTTTTTTTTTTTTTTTTTTTTTTTTTCTGGTATAAAATAGGATTTTTTACAATCCTAAAACAATTTAGCTAAATAAATATGTATCTTGATCAAAAGGTGTATAAAAGGAACAACACTATCAACAAAGACAAAGCCTGAATTACAGATAATTGTATTAAGCAGACATCTAGTTAGATAGCCAGCTCATCTTTATGTATGCCAGTCACCTTGCAGTTCATGAGGCTGAGATTTCAACCACTCTTAAAAAGGGGAAAGGACAGGTTTCAGGAATCAAACCTAATCATTTATTTTTTTCAGCTTTTCCATGTGTATGATTTCTGCGTGTATGTTTTTCTGAAAGGTTTAGGGAAATCTTTCCTGTAGCAGACATGAGCTGTCAGAAAACAAAATGAAACCAAAACCACACAAGAATTACTTGGGGCATTTAAAGTATAGGAGGACTTGAAAAAAACTGTCCAAAATTGTATAGATGTAACACACAACTAGCAAAACCAACTAGTTTTCTTTCACTATTTTGATTATTATCCCCCTGCCCCCCACCATTTTTTTTTTGCTAAGATGAAAGATTTAGATTTTGTCTGGACTACTTCACAGCAAATCACTTGTTGTGAAAGAAAAAAAAATCACAGAACTGGATTGTACTAAATGACAAATCTTAATTTTTCAGCACCACAAACCTATATTTATGGAATGAATCAATACTCATCAGTTCTCCTACTCAAAAGAAAATCTTGGCAAGAAAAGAAGCTTGGTCTGCTTATAAAAATACAGAGGAAGAAAGTGAGATAACAGTTTTAAAGGACTTCTCATTATATCCAATTAGGACTATTTAATTACTTTTTTTCCCCACTGAGGAAAATATCTAACCTAAAGAGTAATACCAACTACTTTTTTTTTTTTTTCATTCCAAAATCAAAACATATTGTCCTTGTCATGAAGGTAGCAGCTAATAACTGCAAACATTTTAGTTTAAAACATCATGTTTTGGTGAAATTAGCAGAAACCAAACATTTCAAGGTGTACTCAAAAACAGGTGAAAACAGTTTTCCTTCAAAATTTAGTTTCAACAGAGAATTTATAATAGTCCTAGTACTCTGAAATAAATTGCATTCATACTGAATATTAGCTCTGTTCTTTTTATGTATTCTATAACACAAATTATAATATCTTTGTATGTTCTTTTAAATTTATTTCCTATTTGGAGTTTGTTGTGATGATTTCAAATCAAATACTGCATTTTTTTTTCTTCCAGTTCTTTTGAACTGTGATCTCATAAATGAGAAAGAATTTCTGCCATGAATATTTTTATATGAATTAAAAGTTTGGTCTGTGCAAATATTCATGACTTTCAACTTCATTTTCTGTGACCACTTGTTCCAATAAGACTGTTTTGTTCAAATGAACATGGTTAGCAAATACAAAACTGTTGAGGGATTTTTGAAACAGCAAGAATCCCATGGCTTGCTGTAGCTGAGCAAACCAAGCTACCAGGGCAACTATGAGAAGTTCCCATGACAGTGTTCCCACATTGCCCAATTGAGGAATTCAGGAAAATATTGTTACCAGTAGCTGGCCTCAAGGACAAGGTCTATGTGACTGCTAATCACAAGGGGGTTGTTTTCTTGTAGTTGTTTGTCTGAGTGCTTTTGACTAATAATCTTGTGTGAAACACTGTCTGCCCCTTTTAAGTTCACTATAAAAGTTAGGCTATTCGGGCAATAAAATGGAGCATGATCTGACTCTACTGGTGTCTGTCGTGCTTTCGGCCGTGCTTCCTGCAACACAAAACAACAGAGATCATGAGCAAAGAAAGTCAATTAAACAATGCAAATAAATATTTGCCTATGTTTTTCTTTTTTTCTCTATGCTTTAGTGTCAATACTACATTATATGGATTCTTCATCTTGCTTTTTAGCATGTAAAATGAGAAATTCAGTTGAATTTGCCTGGTTGAAGTCATATCAGAAAAAAAAAATATATATATATATAGGGAATATATATATATAATAAATTATATATAGGGAATTAGTCTAAAATAGGCAAGTGAGAGGGTTTTTTTAAAACCTTAGTATCCTCGTTGCTGAAGAATACACACACACATACACACAAGGATTATGGTTGTGATAACAAGACAAGAAAAATATTGAGGTAATTGAATGGGAATCACCAAGTCTGAGTGATCTCTATGCATATCTGCAAACCTACAGAATGAGATACTCTAAAGATGAGATACTCTAAAGGTATGTGATTCTGCACCAATATATCACACATTTCAAGGGCAGGAATTAAGACCCCAAGTTTAACAGGTTTTTAGTGGATAGTTACTCAATCAAAAACTGAGATTTTAAATCTCTTCACATAAAACCAGCATTTGTCTCACAAAGGCATCTGCTCTACATGGAAAGTGTGCAGATCTGGTTAAAGAGGGTCTGCTGAAGCACACTTCAGCTTCATCTCTGTCCCTGCCCACGGACCTTTCCTTAGGGTGTTACTCATCTTTGTCTTGTTCCACCACGAAAGTTTAAGCCAGAGAGTGTATAGAACAGAAGTATGTGAAATACTCAAGTCCCACAGCACCAAAGTAGTAATGGAGGCTTACGCAGTTCTTCAGTACTTCTCATCATTGTTGAGATTCACTTGAAGATGCTTCAGGTTGCATCTCTTGTATTGTGAGTGAAAGGGTGTTGTACCTCCCTCCTCCTCCCCCCTCCCCCCCGGCAAAAAAAAAAAAAAAAAAAAAAAAATAAAAAAGAAAAGAAATAATAGAAAAACAGTAAAACTTAAGGGGGTATTACAAAATTGAAGTCAAAGGCAAATCTCCTATTCTCCTGTTTTCCTAGTGTTTCTAATTTAGATCAGAATCAATGCCTTAATTATGCTTGTAATAGAACATGCCTGGCACTGAGAACATAATTTTCATTTATCCCTCAAGAAGAAAAATAAATAGTTGAGCCTGCATCACTCTGCATTCTGGTTATCGGACTGACTTGCATTTTCTTGGAATTGCTCCACAATTGAGATTGCAATTTAGTTTTTGATTGAATGTTTTGCACATTGAATTTCACTTTAGATTTTCTCAAACTCTTTTAAATTGAAGTATGAATTCAGTTTACTAACTCTTTGAATAGCAAAGTATTCAGAGCAGCATCTTGTGTGAAAGAGGCTTAAGGAGGACAGCATTACTGAGTACTCTTTTAGTTGGTCTCACTAACCTTTGGATGAATATAAATAATGGTTTATGTGAAAGAGAACTGACTTCATACATTCTATGAGATAGCAATTAAAAGTCCTACCCTCCCAGGTCATAGAAAGTGTAACTGAGGGAGAGATGTTCATTCTCAGAATTCAGTCCTCGAATCTTCTCTTGGGGTGAAAAGAGCTGGCAAAATTTATGAGGGGTGTATAGTTATTGTTATAGTCTAGTTACCTGATTCAGATCACAGCACCTAGACATTTTTAATTGCCATAAATTCATGTTGCCATCTAAAAGCATGGTCATGCTTTTCTCCTTGCCCCCTGCCACACATTTCTATTTAGCAACACAGGCATTCATGCAACAACATATGTTGATCTACCTGATGTAATTCAGGCATGTAAACATACAAACAAAACAAAACAAAGCAACACAAAAAAAAATAACAACAAAAAGCAAAACAAAATAAAAATCATGCAGAAAAACAGTGACATAATCTGTTTCTTTGGTTATCTGATTGGAGATAAACTCTTCCTCTGTGTGGATATGGGAATCAAACTGATTTCTTCAACTGCAGTGCAGATTTATGGTGCATTAGAGTGACAGAGTATTGTAGGGTCAGCATCCTATTATCTTGTCAACCAACCACTTAGCAGTTGCAGGGTCCCATGTTCATGTGTTTATTGTTAGCCAGGCTGAATGTACCTCACCAGCAGACTCCCCGTTTAAATCCCCTTATAATATACAAGAATCCTTGGGTCCCAGTGGACCCACAGGAAAAAATTAACATCAAAATATTCAGTGCCTGTGACAGAGTCATGCTTTCAAGTGTCAGCAAGCATAGTGGGATTAATAACACCAGAATTAAGCAATGTTCCTAAATAAAAAATGGATCTTGTTATTTGAAGAGAAAGAGCAGCATTAAGGTCACATGAATGCATGACCAAGATTTTCAGCAGAGAGACTTGACGACAAACTCTTTTTTCCTTAAGAAAACACTACAGACTTGAAGACCTTTGAAAGTAACAAAAGTTCTAAGACACCTCCACTTTTACTTTCATTTCACCTCAGTTCTGAGGTGAAAGTCTTCTCTGAAGACTGAGGTGCTGTCTGTTTATGAATAATCTCTCTCCAGAATTAAAAGGTCACAAGTAAGAACTGGGGAACACAAGGAAATAAACAGCAAAACAAAAAGTATTACAAGGAAGTTATTTTCTATAAACCTCTCTAAGAAATTGACAGATGTCCAAAAGTTTCTAGCTATGCAAAAATGTCAAGGAAAATAGAAGCTTTTGAAATTAAGTCCTTACCTTGGCTAAAAGTGAAGAGTGATGCAAGGGGTTTGGAATAATCAGAAAGCAGAATTTAACTTTATTAGTCCATACTCATATAGAGAGTTAAACAAATCAGTGACTTTTTTGGAAAACTGAGCTGCTGTAACTCTTTACATAACTAGGGCTAAGAAGGAATGATTTCAACACACCTGAAGATCTCTGTACCTCTGAAAAGCTAAGGAGCTACCAGTTTTCTTTGAGACCATTCATTTATCAATTCCAATATGTAAAACAGATAGAAAAGAGCATTCTGCACAGTGCCTTGCCATTTAGATTTGTGAAATTCAGTCTCCCAAAAGAGAATCTTCTCTCTATCACTTTCTTAGAGAAAAGCTATCCAGCCAAGTCCTTTCCTCACTGCTTTTAAGTTCTGCTGCTTCACATATCTAAGGCCACTTGACCTCACTTTAGTCTGCTGTAATAATAAGAGCCTTTCTTGATAGAAGCAACATAAAAAAATACCTCATTTCCTTTTTCTTGATTAATTTTGCATCCCTCAGTACCTATTTACCTTGATAGATCAGAAAATCATTTCCCGGGAAACGAATGAATTTAAATAGCACTTATCTTAAAGAGACAGTAGTGGAATTTGTGCAGTGTTTTTCAGTGTTACATTGTTTGTGGGCATACTGTGTGTCCTTTTTAATGTTTCAAGACTGTGGTTTAAAGCTTTAGAAAATGTGTGTCCTGGCATAAGTTTGAAAAAATATATCTCTTTTTTTTAAAATTTTTTTTTCCTGAGTTATGAAGGTTAATGCAATTAAATAGTCACTCTACGTCTGTTCCAGATTGACAAGTACAAATATATTCTAATATACTCCCAACTTTATTTAGTAGAATAAATACAGAATTCAGATAACCACTAGAGAAATTATAAATGGGAAGGACAGAAGGATTTTCTTGTTTTATCAAAAAGCAGAGTCTCATGCAGCAACAAAAAATTAAGAAGAAGGAGTCAAGAGAATTACTTCAAGCTTAGGCATAGATAATAGGTGATAATAATTAATTGTTAGGAGAGGAAGAAAGAGGTTTATAAAATTCCAAAGAACTGAGACAGGTACTCAAGAGAGATTCCTGTTTGAGAATGAGAAACAAAATGAAAATACTCAGAATCTGGAAAACAGGATGGATGAGAAAAAAATAGTGAACAATAGGAAAAGCTGAGTATTGGATAACATCAAACCCTTCTTACAGATCTTATATGTGCTACTCATTGATACTATATGTATAGAATTGTAAGTAGGTCTTATACAAAGGAATACACTCAAAAAGTGGTTTTCCTATGCTTAATACAGTCTAAATTGTCTTGCAAGCAGCTAGCTAGATTTATGAAAATCATTTTAAAGCAAGAGTTCTAAGAAAAAAACAAAACTCTAAGATATCTGCATAAATTCATTTGTTTATTTACTCATAGCAAATCTCCAATACCATTCTGCATTCAAAGAAGAAAACATCAGCAGGTAGAAAGAAATGGTAGAGTTAGAGTGGGAGATTTACTTTTTCTACAGTAGTTGAGCAGTATCAACATTTGTAAGTGGATGGAAGAGAATGGTTCGAGCTGTGAAGAACTTGGAGCGCAAATGTTAATTTTGACAGGCAAGTGGTCATGCTGACAATGAGAACTGATGCAGTTGTCTGGTTTTAGGAAACATAATTAGGCAATAAGTAAATCAATTCACATTGCACAATGGTGAATGTGTGTTTCTTTATTGAATTGTTCTGTTTTCCTCAGGTAGCATGTGTGCCAAATGATGCAATAGTTACCATGGGAACTATCATTGTATAATGAGAAATGTAGAATAAAGCCATGAGAGATTCTAAAACCCCACCTGACATACACATGCTATTTTTCTCCTTAAAAATAAATAAATAAATAATAAATAATAATATTCTTCCTCTCAAATTCTTGGCACTTCATTCTTAAAATAGACCTACTGATAGTGGTGTCACTGTTTGCAGAATAGGTCCTACCTAGTGTGAGCTCAAAGATATACTTATTTACTTAAAACAGGAGAGAAAAGAAAAAGAAAGAGAAAAAAAAAAGAAAATGATTAGGAAAATATATAAATTGGAGCACTGCTTTACAAAGATGGGTATTATAATGTGCTGTTTCACTTCCAAATGAAATTTCTAAAACATCATTTAAACACCCTGTTTTTCCAATAAAAAGGAAAAAAAAAAAAAAAAGTGTTGTAGTTATTTATCAGCATCAGAAAAAATGTATCCAATACTCCTCCTCATTCCATTCTATTAATCTGACAATCTTTCTTCTTAATGCTGAAAGAGAAGAGGAAAACATATTCTGCAAAAGCACTTAGAATACTCTTTAGGGAATCTGAATATTTCACCAAGCCTAATATTTTGCAAATGCTGTGATTTTGTGACAAAATAGCATTTTATTTTTTATCCAGAGGGAATGCTTAAACCATGGCCCTCTTACTTTCAGTTTTTATGCCAGCATATGCAGAAATCACATCTGCGTAACTGCTACTGAGAACCAGAAGAAAAACAGTAGTTCTTGATGTAGGATTTTTTTTTTTTCCTTCTTTGTGTTTATATAGGAAAGTGCATACATTAGAAATCAGTTGTGATTAATTCATCATTAAAAATATATTTTTCCAAAAAATCTGACATTACCAAATTGGATTACAAATTATCATTGGATAGAAGGATTTTCATTTATTTATTTTTAATGGACTTTTTTTGGACTTTGAATCTCCTATGAGTCAGAAATAAGTGGCTTCTGACACAGTGTACAGTAAATTGCAGTATAAAGTGATAAACTGCAAAGCAGGTCTCCTCCAGGCATCAGTTAACATTTTTTGAAATTTTGCTTTACTTTGTTTTATATATGGAATTTCCTGTGGGGGAAAAAAAAATCTCAAGTTTCTTAGGTTCTGGAAACACTGCTATTTCACAAAATCCATGACTAACTTGCAGAAATAAATCTGATGTTTTAACTGAAGTATGCTGTACTCCCACAACATCTTTCATAGTAAGTAGTTTACTGACATTTATTAATTAATGGTTTGATCCTGCAACCCTTACTCATCCACATAATTTTTACTTGTGATTCCAATCATTCAGACCTTTTGCATGACTAAGATTTACAGAGTGTATGACTGTTCAGCAGCAAATTAAGCCTATAAATGTTTAACTGAGCAAGGCTTTAAGAAACTGATTGCAACATAGCTCAATGAGGGATGTCATGGTTAAATTAGGTAGTTGTGTGAGCCAGAAGATACCTGGCTGGAGCAAAGCAGGATCAGATATGATCTCTTTGTGCCAGAGTCCAGCCAAAACAGAATAACTCCTAAGTATTCAGAACTGATTAAAATAATAATAATAATAGTAGTAGTAGTAGTAGTAATAGTAGTAGTAATAGTAATAGCAATAGCAATAGCAATAGCAATAGCAATACCCATACCAATACCAATACCAATGGCAATAGCAATAGCAATAGCAATAGTAATAGTTTAGGTCTCCCTGAGACAGCAAATAATAAACAAAATAAAACCAACCAACAAACAACCATCACAGAAAAACATGAAACAAGAAAAATTACAACAAAGAGAAACAGATCATGAGACAAAGAGAGGAAAAAGGGGAGGGGTATATGGGCTAAAGTATCAAAAGTCTAAAAGCAAGAAATGCCAAGAGCATCCTAAGTATATCCAGCCTTCCCTGGAGATACCCAAAGAGTTGACCATGGGTTCTCTGTCCTGAGATTTGATATAACTAGAGGCCTGGGAAGAAGCAGTGGGGATATTAAGGATAATATAGCCTCCTTCATGCACAAAATAGGAGGGGATTCCTATATGTACCATGTCCTTTACTTCGTGGAGTAAATTGTGGGGAATGCAGGAGATGGTCCACCCATGGGGTGTGTAAGTGGCACAGGGCAAACTTTCTTCTGCCTGCCATGACCATCCTTGGCACACTGTGCAGGACACCACCATTTGCTTATGGGGGTATGGCTAGAAGATTTTCCCTTTTGTTAGGGTGAAGAACCTGGTTTATTCCAAGTGCTTCTAAGCCATAAGGAGTCCCTGGTGGAAGACAAGCAATTCAGAAAGTTTCAGGCTGATGGTAAAAAACTGCTAAAACCCTTGCTGCCATAAGTGCTTCTTTGTTGTGGTGGTTGTGATTACTTCTCATGACCATCATTGGCATGAGAAGGCAACATTGTTTACTGACATTGTCATTATCCATCACATCTCAGCAGCAATACCAAAACTGTAAGTTTGACTTTCTAAAGCCCCTAGTGCTGTAGGTCAGCAACAGTATTAATCTCTGAGCCTAGAATAAGAAAGTTTAGCTCTTTTAAAAGTAGTTTGGATGTATTTATAAAATACTTCTTATTAATGTAAATTGTATGAATGAGCTCAGCAGACATAGACATGCATTACAAATATTCACGAGTAGGAGTTTGAGGATCAATCATTTATCAGTAAATGTTGGGAAAATACTTAGTTCCTCATTAAGAAATTATTGGGAGTAAAGATCTGGATTCATCCCAAGGTGTACAAATGGTTTCCTAACTAAATTCTTTATTAAACTTGATTGCTGGACAAAAACTCCTCTGGGGAGAGAGGGTTAGGAGTACAAAAGGCATCTATAGGTATTTATTTATCCCATTAAGGTCTAATTCCCTTCCTGAATAAGCTTCTCTGTCTCTCCCAGCAGGACAGAAGCTTCCAGTAATTAGGCACCTAACTTAGGCACTGCAGCCAAGTGGGCTGAAGCCTAATTGCAGTGTAATCTGTTCATCTCCATGTGTCCAGGTCAGCCATGGAAATTCATCCCTCGTAAAGCTGTTCTCTGAGCTCTGCTGTCACCTCTCTTGCTTCCCTGGGTCCCAGACATCTATGTTACAACAGTCTCTGACCTTCCTTTGATATAGCTTAGCAACATTCATTCAAAATTTTGAGAAAATTGCTAAGTTGTAAGAAAGAGCTCTAAGGAAGTATAGAGCATAGAGCCATGAAAGACAAGAAAGGTATGATTACAAGCAGTGGTACAATTATGGATGTAAGGATCCATTATTATCTTAACGAGTCAAGTTGAAAAACAAAATTTAGCTATCATTGAAAGAGGAAATACAACCAAAGAAACAAAATCAAATGTGTTGGTATGATTAATGTCTGTTTCTCATGCCAGAGGTCTCAATGTTGGTGGCAGTTTGGCAAGAATGAGGGATCATCAACTAAGCAAAACCAGACAACATTTTAAGTAGCAGTTGAGGCTGATCTCTCCCCTCCTCACTGATGCCTCTCTGGGCAGGGAAGACTTTTCAGTTACTTCTTGGTAGTAGTGAGCATACTGATGTTTAACCTAGTAGCTCATTAAACCTAGCTATGTTTTCCATGTTTTCCATGTATTCCAATAAATGATTGTTTTATAGTTTCAGCTTTGTATATCCTGCTTGCAGACCTTCTTTCAGCATGGCTAAATAGACAAAGACATGATCCAAAGAAGGATGGCAACACCTTACTTTAAGAGATGGTAACACTCCATTAAATATTAAATATTAAATATCAATATTTAACAATAATAATGATATTTATATTAATGATATTAATATTTATCAATATTAAATGACAAAGAATTGTTTCTTTCATTTCTCAAGAGTCTTGCATGGTAAGAGTCATACTTGTTTTGACTGAAGCTGCCTTGATCCTTCATTTCCCCATGGTTCCTTTATTAGTGCTGAATTTTACAGAAAGTTTTCCTCAGTTTTCTTTTATCAGGTGTTGTGAAAGATTGTAAATATCATTGCATTTAGAAATCAGCAGGGAGATTGGTCATAAGAGACAATTATATAAAAATATTTTAAAGTAGTAGGAAGCAACTACTTAGAGCATATTTGTTTTCTAATACAATACTACTACCTATATTTATTTTATTTTTTTCATTTTTTCTTCTATCTCCACAGCTATTCTATCAAATTTACCATTCTCCTATAATTTTTTATTCTCTTGTCCTTCATGAACCTATGAGGTTCTGCATTATTTCCTTCTGTTTCCCATTCCTAATTTCTATTTTTTTTTCCAGTTCACAATAATTCAGCTTTTCTTTCTCCTGCTTTTGTTGAGACTAAAATTAAATGCCTGATCCAAAATGATCCAAAAATGATTTTTGTATATTATTATGAATTAAAATCATAGCTCATTACTCATACTTACTCATAACATTTTTAGTACTGTACTGAAAAATATAGAATCCTCCTGATTTATCCTTTTACTGAAAATCCCAAACTCTCAGTTTTCATGGCAGAAAGTGCACATAAACAGAGAGACATGGTAACAGCCCTGAGTTCTGTAAATGTCATATCTTAATAATTATAACCTATTAAGTTCTCTTGTATTAAAAATTTGGTTGGAAACATGACTTACATAATGTCAGGTTAAGCTGATTAAATAAACAGCAAAAAATGCGTTTAGTGCCGATGTAAAAACAATCTAATTCCTCTGAAGTTTCCCCTTTACCAGAGGATGAAGAGGATGAAAGATGTCTTTTTCTCTCCTGCCCAATCCATTTTGCTCCCTTCCTTCCTTCCTTCCTTCCTTCCTTCCTTCCTTCCTTCCTTCCTTCCTTCCTTCCTTCCTTCCTTCCTTCCTTCCTTCCTTCCTTCCTTCCTTCCTTCCTTCCTTCCTTCCTTCCTTCCTTCCTTCCTTCCTTCCTTCCTTCCTTCCTTCCTTCCTTCCTTCCTTCCTTCCCTCCCTCCCTCCCTCCCTCCCTCCCTCCCTCCCTCTTTTTCTCTTTTCTTTATTTCTGTCTTTTTTTTTTCTTTCTTTCTCTCTTTTTCTCTCCTCTCTTCCTCTCTTTTTTGGCTGTGGATTTGAACCATGCTTCAAGACAGCCCTCTCACTCCTTATATCTTGCATTTTCAGGAGGCTTTCAAAACCAATGTCACTATGGTGCTGCTTAAGGTTTTTAGTCTTCCACCGGCTTGTCCTCTCTTGCTCTGGACTTACAGACTTGTCTAAGTAGTAACTGCTCTTTTGGAACAAGATTAATTTTCAGTCAGCTCAACAAGCATTTTTGTCTCCCTGAGCAGCCAGATATCTGTAGACAGCTTTACAACATTCAGTGCATCTAGCCTAAGCTCAGCTAATGTTAATCACAGTCTGAGGAGCCTGCATGTCTGAAGCCATGCTGCAGGCATTTGTCTTTGATGGATGTCTCTCTGTTTGTTCTGTATTGCACCCCAAAAAACATCCCTTTGGTGAAAAAGCAGAGTTGCTGTAGAGGAAATATTTTCCTCTTCTGATTTTCCCTTCTTGCCATAAGATCCTACTTCCTCCAGCTGTACCATCCAAAACATGGCAAACAGTCTGTGTGGCCCAGCCACTCCTGTTCTACAAAGTATGCAGTATACACACTGTTAACTGTGTTAACAATCGCCAAATACTTCTGGCATGTTATATGAATACTTAAGCAAGTATAATGTATGCTATTTCAATTGAATTTAATAAAAAAATATTTAAGCAAAATGTGAAATACAAACTGCTACATTCATTTTATACATTATTTTTTGTTTGTTAGTTATTAGTACAGAAATAGGAAGGAATCACTTAGAAATTTTTCAGATTAAAAATTAAACAAAATCAACAAGTGCCAGCAAATTGATTAGATTTGTATGAAAATATTGTTTTTTAAGGGTAAACCATTATTATTTTTGTTGTACATTCTTTCTTGGTGGCTTTGTGAGTGATTTTTCAGTTTTAAATAACTTGAATAATTCATACTGATTTCCTTGAAATTAACTTTCAGGCATTAGACAGACTGTATCCTTATGACAATTTATTTGGACCAATATTTTACTGAGGGTTTTAACAATAGTTAGATATTGTATTATTTCATTTATTTCATAAGAGTCGTATAAAGGAACACAAATTCAGAATGGTTTTGTTCACTTTCTGTATCTATTGTGTATCTATAAACTTAACCACCTTATTTATTATTATTATTATTTTCATTTATTTGCAGGAAAGGTAAAAGGATTTTGAGAGAAAATAATAAATAAATAAAAATTGAGTGTTTAAGAGAAAACTATAGTTGCCTGCCTGGGATCTCAGTGAAGATGGATATGAAATTCTTACTAGGTGCAGAATCTGTATGGGTAACTGTGGCAGCTGAATGAACGAAATTGCAAAGAGTTATGATTTCATAAACTAGTATCTTCTCTGTATGCCATTCTAGAGAAAAATCCCAAACCATGACTTATATTACTTTTTATTTTGGATTCATTTCCTGTCAGAAGTAGTGAAGATGTTTATAAGCAGGTGTTTGATTTATAGGAAGAAATAGGCAGAGATGTGAGATTAAAGAAGTAAAATCAGTATATAGAAAGAAATAAACTGAATTACTTCTGGATGAGAGAGAGGAAAACAAACAAACAAACAAACAAACAACAAAGACACCACTATTCAGCTCTATATCAGCATGATCAGTTGCTGATAAAGGAAAAGGATTATGTAAATATCAGTACTCTGAAACCAGGGAAACTAGGCACACTATTTTTGACAGCATATTTTTGAAATATATGTGTGCTACATTGTAAATATTTGGTGAGTCTTTCTCCCAGAGGAGAAAGATGCATCCATGTCTTTGACATAAAAGTCTGATGTCCTGAATGCACTGAAGGTATCTGGTTCTATAAAGTCACTTCCTGCAACTCTGGAGCTACTCTAAGCTTATGTAAATTAATACAGTGTCAAAGAAATCAACAGATCTCTGCCAATTTACATCAGCTGAGGTGCAAAGGTTGCTGGAAGAAAAAGAAATGACCCAGGTATTGCCGAACACAGAAAGAAAAATAAGAAAATGGAATTCACCTGAGGGCACATTGAGAACAGCAAACTATCCCAGCTTGTTCTTCACCAGGTTCCTACAAAAACAATTTTTGCAGTAATGCACAGTTAAAGTGTATTACTGGAACTGTAGTACATCCATGCAAAATAAAATTCACACAGTTAATGAATTAAAGAAAATAACAGAACTAGTTTTAATAAATGTACGCCAAGTATGACTCACTTATTTGTGACTTTCAACCAAATATAAATCAAGTCTTCCATAAACAAAACAGTAGAAATAGAGGACAGGACAGTTCTTTAGGGTCAGTTCCTAGCATACACAGTGCTTGCACACTTACAGATTTCAGCATCAGTTGATTGTGCTGCTGTTCTGAAAAATAGACCCCCAGCTAAGCCATTAACACTCTGCTTTTGTAATTTACTGTGAAGGGTTCCTTCACCTCCTTTCTAAACACTGTCACCAAACACATTTGGATAAAATTGTTCACAACAAAAACTAATGAAATGTTTAACCCTTGAACACTATAATTTTCCTTATAGCTTGTCCCGAATTATATTGCCTTATACCTTTTGCCAGTTGTCAGAGAACTGTTGTATGACATTGTGGAAGCAAAGTGACATATTTTCATATAGATATTGTTCATAGGTATTGTGAGATATTGTCCACTTGAAAGGATGCATCTACTACTGATCAGCTGAACTTCTTTCCAGTTGTTGTTGTTGGTGGAAATCCTTTAGTGTCCAACATCATTATGTCTGAATTCATTTTATTTATCCTTAGGTTTCCTTAGGTATCCTTTGCTGGATCAACATCGTACAGGTCTTCCATTGCTACAGTGCTGTATCTATCAATGCTGTGTGAAGGTTTCTGTTACCCTGTGGAGTGTGAAATGGCAGTGGATGCTTACAGATTGGCAACGGCACTGAGTCAGTGACTTACAATTAGAGCTTAGAGACCCAGCTCACATGCAGACACATGCATTGAAGACATTAACTTCTGCATTTACATCTTGAGTTCCATCCTTACCAGGAAGCTCAAACACACATATGCTTAAGCATATGACTATGAGGCATTTAGGGAAAAAAAAAAAAAAAGGCAAACAACAACAAAAGTTCAAATATTTGGAAAAAATAGCATAGACGGGCCTTCCCAGGTGCCTGCTAATTTAAAGCAAGTTGGATGATTTATAATTAACTAAACCATTGGCTGAAAGTGACTAGAGTCTACATTTAACTGAAAACACAGTGTGTGTGTCCAGAAGAGTCTCCAAATGAGACTCAGTTAATGAACAGGGCAATAGAAATTGGAGTCTATATAACCCATTCAAAAAGTAGATTCAGCTCACCCAATTTTAAACAATGAGTCCAAGTGACAGAGTGCCTGATCTAGGCACTAAGCTTCTTTTATAGCCAATGGAGAGAAACAGGAGCATATAGGGCACAGTTCATCTTTTCTAGTTTATTAGTCTACATTAGTCTGAAATAAATTTCTTACTAACAGTGTCTGTTTCTTTTTATTGGCAATATAGAGAAGTTAGGGCAACTAGTCTAAATTCAGGCATCTACGTTTGATCAGAGGACTCCCACCTGGGTGTCTGTAGATAATAGCATGTCTTAGATCAGAGAGAACTCTGCACCATCTGCTCCAGACAGGCTTGTCTAAAGCTCCAGCCCCACCAGAGGTAGCCTTTATCTGAATGCCAATTACAAGAACAGTTGTATTTATCCGTAATTTTACTCTGTAGCTAGAGGTATCTAATCCCACCCAGTTATCTTATTATTGTTACAATTATTTTAGCACCCACAAGCAGAGGAAGTACAAACAGGTTAAACCAACAAAATTAAACAAATATTAGTCCCTTGTTTTCTTCATCCATCTCACCAAAATTCACCATTTTACAAATGACCATGTGAGGAAAACAAAAAACTATCAGGAGGGGATTTTGGAAAATATTAAGCAGCTGAAGTAAGAGACTTAGAGCAGAATTTAGAGTTCAGATTAATTATAGCTAATGCTACCAACAAGCATAACAAGCAAAGCAAATGGGAAAGAGTGATCACGGTGGTTCAAAAATATGCAAAATATTATTATTATTATTGTTATTATTTTTAAATCAGAAAAAAACATCCAGCAAAAGGTATTGTTTCTGCTATCATTGCAGTCAGTCTCTTAGCAGCCTGAAAGTTTAAACTGCTAGAACATACCCAGCCTGTTGTTTGGCAACACAGGTTTCCATGGCAACAAAAACCAGTGCCACTTCTTTCTGGTGGATTCTGTCACTAAAATACAGAAATCGGGGTCCTGAACTGACCCGATGACTCTTTAGAAGGCATTTTTCATGCCATGAAATTCCTGTCTCATAATAAAACACTGAAATATTAAATGCATTTCTTTATTTTTGCAATGCTTGTTGATGTGCTGCAGTTCATTTCATTTGTTGTGATGCTACTTGGATGGATGTTAGGAATTTTGACGTACTGGTCAGAAAAATACTGAAAAGGTTATTGCTCTTCATGCATTAGCCCCTTTTCTCTTGGTAACACCATGTAACAAAGAAAACATAAAGATAAAAATCTGCCTTTAGCTAGCTATTTAAAGTCTATTTATATCATTCTACTCAACTAGGTGGAAACTGGAAACCAGCACCATTTTTTGGGTGTAGAGTTTGCAGTGTTTAAATAATGGCTTTCAGAGATACTACTTTTTAATTTTGGTTTGATACAAGCAAAAAACATCCACTGAAACATGGAAAATGTCTTAAGGGAACATGTGAAGGAAAGAAAAACTGAACTAGAAACCAGTATAATGAATCTCTAAGTTAGTGCACCATCAGGGGACAAACAAAACTCTCATTTTCTCTCCTAGGTCTAACTTTGCACACATTCCCCCTTATTTAAACCCCATGAGTTTTTTCTTTGTGAGTCATTACTCAGTTCGATGTAGAAATTCTTTTGAATGTCCCTTAAAGCTATACTCCCATTGATCTACACAATGGCATGTCTCCCGTAGCAGATGGTCTCATTTCTCTCTTCATGAATGTCCCAAATGTTTCTATCTCCTTTTCTGGATAAATTTAGAGAGAATAAAATTGTTGAATCTGATTAATTTTTCAATTTGTCATAAGTTATAAGATTTTTATTAAGGCATTTACTGTTGAAGGCATTCCAATGAAGACATATTGAGGGGGGAAATCAGGCTTTTACATCTTTATTTTAACATGTAAATAACATTTGAGATAAGATTCAGAATTTTATCTTTGGGTTTTAAAATTTTCCCTAGTCTTGTTTAAGATAATAATTGCTGTTCCTGCCTTGCCAGCTCATAATATTATACCATTCTGATGAAAAATACTCACATTATCAAATGCATGGATACAACCCACATTCCTGACATCAGTTGATTTACACTGTGTGTGAGCTAAGCATACTGATGAAAAACAGTTTACTGTAATGTGAATAAAGCAAAAGTGAACCAAACAGCAAGAACTATATATACTCTACTAAAACAATTTATTTAAAATGAAGCTACAGGCACTATGTGTTCCTTTTGTATGTCACAAAAAATAAAGGTACTATTTTCTATAGAGATAAGGTTTTATTACTAGTTCCTGCATGCTTCTGGCTCCGTATGTAAACATAAGATCATAATGGAATGAGAAGAAAGGATTACTGAATTACTGCTCAGTAAGAAAGAAGGATTCACAATCACCCTCACAAACTGAGAACTTCTGCATCAAAAATAAATAAATAAAATAATAATAATAATAATAATAATAATAATAATAACAATAATAATAATAATAATAATAGAGAGTATAGAAAAGCTCTAAGTTCAGTGTAGAATTGCAGAATAGCAAGTTTAGGAAATGAATTTAAGACATACATATGAACTAAGAAAAATAACAGCTGAGAACTCTAAAATCACAGCTAAAGTAGCTAGAACTTGGAAACCTTTTATGATGGCTAAAACTATTCTCCACTTATAGATAGGATTGCAATTATCCCTGCCAATAATTTTGTAACAAATCAGATCCACATACAAATAAGCTAACCATATATCTACTGAGTAACACTTATACTGTCACTGGAACATGCCTAAAAAATTACAGTTTTAGAAGTGTAGCTGTTGAGACTTCAAGTAATTGACAAAAAATTTTAGCCTGAGTAGAGTACAGGAAATACTCAAAACATACATGTTTATTTGTTTGTTTTTCTCATAGAGTCTTTGTCTACAGAAATTGATTTCTTGATGTTCTTTACTCTACATGTGATGTCCAGGAGGCACCTGGACATCTGTTCTGTACCCTCTCACAGAGTATAGCAAGAGAGCATACTCAAGCAATACATGCCATTGCACTTCTAGTTTTATTTATTTTTTTTTTTTTTTTTACCAAAGAGAAAAACTTGTACCTCATTTTCTGTTTTATTTCTATTCATGGAAGTAATAATGATAGAATGGCAATTTATCTACTTGTAGGTCTCCAAGTAATCCAACTGGAATCCACTTGGACAAGAGACTGAAGGCAACAGCTGAATCTAAGTAATATTTGACTTGTATACAGTCAAACCTATCATTAAGCAACAGCAATGAAAAACTTGAAGCATTAAAAACAACAACAAACAATAACAAAAAGGAGTAAAGAATAAATGGTGTGACAAGAAGAGAGAAATTATTGCTGTAGTATGAAGATGACAAAACCCGCTGCTTGGAAAATTGTTTCTCATAAAAAGTATGTGTCAGTAAGGACCATTGTCGACAGAGGAATGGAGAAGAAAGCAAAATAAAGAAGGTTCTGACAATATCATGAAATTAAAGGAACTTGGATTCCCTTGAAATAGTGGTAAAACCTCATCGATCTCATTTAACCATGGCTTTATTCATTTGCAGCTTTATGGAAAGGAAGAACAAGGTAAGGCAAGGCAAGGCAAGAAAAGGCAAATCAGTGAGAAAACACCTTCAAAGATTATCTAGTCCAGCTACCTGAGCACTTCAGAGCTAACCATTTGCTGGGTTTATGTGGCAAGCTTTTGGTAGCAGAGGAGCTGTAGGGGTAGCCTTTGTGAGAAAAGCCCCACATCAGAAAAAAGTCAGTTACAGCCAGCTTGAAAAGGCACCTACAATTGCCTACTGCAAGGCCGATGAACAAAGCTGGTTGTGCCTCTTTGAGAGCAGAACTAAGTAAGAGAAAACAAACAAACCAACAAACAAACCTGCTGCATAACAGCAGCTGGGAGAGCAAGGAGTGAGAACCAGCCTTGCAGACCTTAAGGTCCCTGCGGAAGGAGGGCCAGAGGTGCTCCCGGCACGCAGCAGAAGTTACCCTGCGGCCTGTGGGGAGGCCCCTGGTGGAGCAGGTGGACGTGGCCTGGAGCAGGCTGTGGCCCATGGAGAGCCCCCACAGGAGCAGGCCCCAGGGCTGGAGCTGCAGCCTGTGGAGAGGAGCCCATGCAGGAGCAGGAGTCTGGGGGGAAGCTGCCGCCCATGGGGGACCCACGCTGGAGCAGTTTGCTCCTGGGGGATAGACCCTGTGGTACAGAGCCATGTGGGAGCAGTTCTTGAAGAGCTGTTGCCTGTGGGAAGCCCACTCAGGATTACTTCAGGAAGGACAGCATCCCGTGAGAGGGATCCCATGTGGAGCAGGGACAAAGAATGACCATGAAGGAGTGGCAGAGACGAGCATTAGGGAATCACATCAGCCCCCATTCCCTGTTCCCCTGCTTTTGTAGTTTAACCTGGCCGGCAGCTAAGCACCAGACAGCCGTTTGCTCATCCTCCCCACTCCCTCTCTGGGATGGGGGAGAGAAACAGGAAAATGAAGTCTGTGGGTTGAGATAAAGACAATTTATTAAGAGAGAAATAAATAAATAAATAATAATAATAATGTATGAAAAAAAGTGATGCACAATGCAATTGCTCACCACCTGCTGACCGATGTCCAACCTAACCCTGAGCAGCTGGCCCCCCACCCCGGCTAGCCACCCCTATACATTGTTTAGCATGATGTCAGATGCTATGGAGTACCCCTTTGGCCAGTTTGGGTCAGCTGTCCTGGGTCTGTCCCCTCCCAGCTCCTGCTGTGCCCCTAGCCTGCCCGCTGGCAGGACAGAGCAAAAAGCTGAAAAGTCCTTGGCTTGGTGTAAGCACTGCTCTGCAATAATTAAAACATCAGTGTGTTATCAACACTCTTTTCATCCTAATCCAAAACAGAGCACCCTACCAGCTACTAGGATGAAAATTAACTCTATCCTAGCTGAAACCAGGACACCTGTGCTGCTGGGGGGAGGAGATGGAAGATGAAAGAGGGTGGATGGGGGTTAGTTTTTTTGTTGTTGTTGTTGTTGTTGTTGTTGTTTTAGTTTCTCATTGTTCTAGTCTGCTAGTGATAGTCAACACAATATATTAACCTTCCTATGCTGAGTCTGTCTTGCTTGTGACTATAATTATTGAGTGATATCCCTTATTGTAGTTATTCATAGAGGCTTATCTGATGCTGTGTTTTGGATTTTTGGTGTAAAACATTGGTGATAACACACCAATGTCTTTAGCTGTTGCAGAGAAGTGTTTGTACAGAGCCAAGGACTTTTCTACTTCTTGTGCTGTCCTGCCAAGTGAGCAGGCAGGGGATAAACAAGAAGCTGGGAGGGAACACAGACAGCCTACCCAGATTGACCAAAGGGATATTCCATGCCATATGACAGCGTGCTCAGTAATAAAAGCTGGGGTAAAAAAAGGAGGAAGGGGAGGGCCCTCAGAGCGATGGTGTTTGTCTTCCCAAGAATCTCTTATGTGTAATGAGCCCTGATTTCCTGGAAGTGGATAAACATCTGCCTGTTGATGGGAAGTAGTGAATGAATTCCTTGCCGTGATTTGCTAGCACAAGTAGCTTTTGCTTTACCTACTAAACTGACTTTATCTCAACCCAGGAGTTTTATCTTTTTTTTTTCTGATTCTCTCCCTCAATCCACCTGGGGAGAGTAAGTAAGCAGCTGTGTGACACTTAGCTGCCTGCTGGGCTAAACCACAAAAAACAGGTGGTCTAAAGAGATTGTGTTGTCTTCATCTGTGGAAATACTAAAAAACTGACTGGAAGTGGACCTGGACAACCTGTGCTAGGTGGTCCAGCTAGGGGTCTGGACTACCTGAAGAGTCCCTTCTGACCTAAATGAACCTGTGATTCTGTGATAATACTATAACTACATTTAGTATTTTGGAGGGGTTTTTTTTCTCTGTCTGCCAGAAAATACAAACTTATTCTGAATTCAGAGGAACACACTGCTTTACTTTTAACAAAAAGAACTGAAAAAAATCATGGAAGATTTATTCCTGACATAATTGAATAACTTAATTTTAGATAGCTGATTATAAACAAGGGGAAAATATGTTAGTATCTTGTGGTGACTCCAACACCTTAGTCCACAGGGCATAATAGTCACTTAGAGCTCAGATGAACCTTCCCAAGCAAGATATACATGTACATACAGTTCCCTAGACGTCTTTTAAGGAACTTTATCCCCTCTCCTATCTATCTTTCTTTCCAACATGGTAGCCCAGACATGGAATTTGAGGTATATTTTCCTGGTCTCCCTTCCTTTATCTGGTGTTACACCACTTGTAGGCAACGAAAACAGCTCTACATCCAAAACAGCGTCATATCAGAAAGAAAAAGACTTCTTTACAAGAACAAAATATAAATAAAATGTACTAAAGTGCCAGAGAATGTGGATATCTGTCTCTTGCAGAAGGTTCCAATAATCACTTTCCCAGCAAGTTTGGTTCCCTGGATCCTCATTCGTTACTCTCCACCTGTACTCTTCTGTCACTCTCTTCTAAGCTTCCCTTTCATACAACAGCAGTGGCACAGTGTTTCAACCTTTGGAACAGAGAAAAATCACAGAGTCATAGAATTGTTGAGGTTGGAAGGGACATCTGGAAGTCATCTGGTCCGAACCCTGTGCTCAAGCAGGGACACTTTTATAATGACTTGACCAAATGGCTTTTGAATACCTCCGAGGAGGGAAACTCCACAACCTCTCTGGGCAACCTATGCCAATGTGCCATAACACACAGATAAGAAGTGCTTCCTGATGTCCATATGGAACCTTGTGTTGTTCCAGCTTTTGCCCATTGCTTCTTGTCTTCGCACTGGTCCCACTGAAAAGAGCCTGGCTCCATCCTCCTTGCAACCTTCCTTCAGGTATTTACATACAATGATGCAATCCCCATAGAGCCTTCTCTTCTCCAGGCTGAACAGTCCCAGCTCTCTCAGCCTTTTTTCATAGGACAGGGACTGTCTCTTCACCATCTTGGTGACCACTTGCTAGATTCTCTCCAGTATGCCCATGTCTCTCTTCACTATGTACTCTCAAAAAATACCAGTGAAACAGGTTTAACTATTTGGTAGAAAAAAAACAGTACTGGTGTCCAAATACCCTTAATACTAAGGCTGAATTGCACCTCCTTCCCATAGCTTCTGGGAGTTTTGTCTTTTCTGTTCTGACAATAAAATCAGTATGTTTTCTCCTTCAACTGATTGTTTTCAGTGGGTTTAATTAAAAACAAAACAAAACAAAATAAACAACAACAAACATCACCAACGGAAACAAACAAAGAAAACATAAAAACAGAAAAAAAAATCCCACACATTTAACAGCGGTCTATTTAGCCAGATCTTTTAGAAAAAGATGGTCTAGGAAGAATGACTTGTTATGAGTAATGAAGACAACAGCTGAATTTAGTTGTAGTCAGAAGCTAGGGTGCCACATCTTCACTTCTGTTAAGTATGCTAGACTGTTCTTTAGACACAGTCTACATTTACTGTTGTGACTCAGTTGCACATACAAATATGCTGAAGAATGAGAATTATAATTTTTTGATTATATTAATATAATTAATTTTTTATTAAATTGATACAATTACATTGTATGATTAAATCATAAAATTAGGCTACACCCAGAAGGGTTATAAATATGTTTTTATTTTTTATTTTTTATTTTTTTTTCTCCTGAGTTCTGGGACAACTAAGACCATCATGAGGCTACAGAAATATTCTGTTCCCTTTCTTTGCTAGCACATGCTTGAACATCCTTTGAGTGATAATACATTACAACCTACAGTTTTACTTCATATTGCATATTACCTAAAATGGATCTTTTATAAAGCCTTTCTAATGGTAGCAATTTCAGCTTAGCGACAGTCATATTGTTGATTCCAGAAAAGGTGGAGAGCTGATGAGCCACAAAGCAGGCTACAACTGTTTTCCAAATAGATGAAAACTGTGGAGCAGCATTTAAGAGAAAGTCAAAGATTATATATTCTCAGAGAAAATGTTCTAAATTAAAATACACCCAGATAATCTTTTTTTTTTCTTTGTTTAGTTAAGTTGTATGTTTGCTGACATCTTTGCAGCTACAGAATATCTAATCAATTAATACATTTGATGAATATTTGCAACCATTCTTTTTCAGTTAGTAGATCTAAAACTTATATTTTCTTCTATTCTGTCTCCTCTGGTTAACCATAGGCTCTCTATGTATCCTGTTGATGACTGTAGGATGCTACTTTAAGGAATGTTCCAGCAATTCATGTCAATAAGGTCTTGAAGGGTAAACCTTGAGTTTCTGATATCCGGGGATAAGAGAACAAAGGGGTTTCAGAATAACTGCTAACTATTGTTACTATTGCATGAGACACTATGCAAGTCTCTGATATCCGGCCAAGAGATTAAGGAGAAAGGACGACTAAAAGACAAAGCTTGCATGGGACACTGCGCAAGTCTCTGATATCTGGCCAAGATGGACGAAGGACAAGGACAAAGCCTGGGAGTAAGACTATGAGCCTTCAGCATGAGAGACCCCCAGAGGGACCACCGGAGACTGATACGCATGTGCCAGTGGGATGGTTTGGATTCCGGGAACTAATTATAATAACCCTGCCTTTTCTAGAAGTAGTTTCTTTGTGATTAGGCTAATATGTATTAGCCTAAATCATTATTTAGGCTAAATTAGCCTAAAGCATAAAAACCAGCCACCTGATGTAATGTGTGTGCGTGTTGGAGGAGCCCAGAATCCCCGCGCACCCAGCGCTGTTTACTTGCCTTTTATTAACCCCATAAATAAATCTTATAAAGCTAAATTGACCCGTAATTTTTAACACTACATAAATATATTCAAATGCCACAACCCTGTACTTTGCTCAGATGCAATTTATCTTTTGTTATTTTATTTTATTTATTTTATTTAGCTTAATGCAGCAGTTTGGTGTAGACTCTATTCTTTGGCTTTATGCTTTATATTTCCTCACAGAACACCCACAAATTAGGAAAAAAATAAATATTTTTAAAGATAAAATGCAAATACATTTTATCAGTTTGTATCAAATCATGAGCGATTTAAACATCTACAAAAGTAGTTATTAATTTTCCAGTATAACTTTATTTCTTTCTTCTATTTTCTCCAAATAGGTTTTAGTAATCTTCCTAGGCTCAGAAAAATCTGTTTATGTACGCATTTATTTAAAATCACTTGGTTTATCAGTTTTTTGTTGGTTTTTTTTTTTTTTTCCTAACACTGATTAAAATGTGAAATAATTGAAAGAAAAATCTGTAGGTATTGTATTTGCTGATCACAGTGTTATGGAATTCTTTCTATTTTACACAGAAATATTTGAAAGCTTGAGGAATCTTTTTGAAGACTGAGTATGACAAAATGTTTAAGGTAGATAAAATTGAAAAGTTATGCTCAAGTATTTGAATTTGTAAATATGAAAGGTATTTTTTTTTAGGAATTATAAAAACATTTTCTTATTCATTTCAATAGTTTTGACCAAAATATATAGCTATATGGATAACAAAAACTAGCAATAGTTATTCAAGAACATGAGAATATTATATTAATTTCAGTAACAGGTCTGAATTTTATATATAAAAGTTCTTACTAGTCATTATTTCTGTTCTTTCAGATATCAAAAATAAGATTTGAGTTGGGAAGCAAAAAAAAAAAAAAAAAAAAAAAGGAACAAAATTTTAAATCTGCTTCCCCTAGCTACTAATATTGTTACCACACTGACATATACTTGTAATTAACAGCAATTACTAGATAATTTATTTTTACAGAATTACTGTGAAACAGGTTTGTTTGGCTAAGCTTTGTTTACATTGTTTACAAACAAGCAAACCAAACAATGCAACATTTTTTTATTTTTTATTTTTAATTCTGTTTCTTATCACAACAGTTGCTTCATTTCTAAATCTTATTTAAGTAGACTAAGGATAGGCCGTAATTCCTGACAGCCTTTAAGGATTTCTCTCACTCTCTCACTGTGTCTCACTGTGTTTTGTAAACACAAACTTATGCATATGTTCCCATTTTCACGATTCAGGTAAACACAACATAAACATGCTGTTCCTTTAGTGCTGATCTTACTGCTCTTTAATCAGTGATTATACTAATCTCAGGGTACTTTATTTTCCACTGAAATTCCCTGTGCTTATACGATATTACTAAGACAGGAAGAATGTACAGGATCTTGATCACTGGACAACCATGAGAACAAACAAAAGGCAATTAGCAGCAATTACTGTAAAAAGTGGTAAAAAATTCTAGAAGTATGCTCTGTGGTAGAAGTTGAGATCCACCCCACCTGGCAGGCGCTCATTTAAACTAAAAATTAACATTCTTGAGTTTATTTGCGAATAAATTTCTAAGTATAAATTGTCCTATTCATGACAACATGTTTATGTTTTAAATGAACCAGATTCATAAGGCACAAAGAAACATTTAATATTTTGAAGGAGCTAGATAACCTTATGCTCTTCAATAGCATATGATTTAGAGTCATAGAGTCATATAATGTTTTGGATTGGAAAGGATCACCTAATTCTACCCCCCTGCCATGGATCTCCAACTAGATCAGCTTGCTCAAAACCCCATCCAATCTGGCTTCCAATATTTCCAGGGATGGGGCATCCACACCTTCTCTGGGCAACCTGTTCCAGTGCATCATACTAAAATCTTCTTATATCTAATATGAATCTACCCTCTTTTAGTTTAAAGCCCTTATTCCTTATCCTATCACTATACTCCCTGACAAAAATCCTGTTCTCTCTCCTGCATTCTTGTAGGCCCCCTTTAGGTACTGGAAAGCTGCAAAAGTCTCCCTGGAGCCTTTTCTTCTGCAGTCCGAACAACCCCAACTCTTTTTTTGTTTTCATAGGAAAGGTCCTCTAGCCCTTTGATCATCATTGCCCTTGTCTGGACTCATTTTAATATGTTCACATCCTTCTTGTGCTGGGGGCCCCAGAGCTGAATGCAGTACTCCAGGTGGGGTCTCCCCAGACCAGGGTAAAGGGAGAGAATCACCTCCCTTGCCCTGCAGGCCATGGCTTCTTCTGATGTAGCCCAGGATATGGTTGGCTTTCTGAGCTTCAAGCACACATTGCCAGTTCATATTTAGTTTTTCATCCACCAATACTCACCAAGACCTTCTCCTCAGGACTGCTTTCAATCCATTCTCTGCCCAGCCTGTATTTATGCTTGGGATTGCCCCAGAGCAGATGCAGGACTTTGCAGTTGGCCTTGTTGAACTTCATGATGTTTGCACAGGCACACTCTCAAGCCTGTCCAGGTCCCTCTGGATGGTATCCCTTCCCTCTAGCATGTTGACTGCATCACACAGCTTGGTGTCATTGGCAAACTTGCTGAGGGTTCGCTCAGGCTCATTGCCCAGGTCACTGACAAAGATGTTAAATGATGCCAGTCCCAATACTGACCCTGAGGACTACCACTTGTTACTCCCTGAGTGCGAATATCCAGCCAATTGCTTACCCACCGAGTGGTCCAACCATTAAATCCATGTTTGTCCAATTTAGAGACAAAGATATAATGGCAGGCAGTGTCAAATGCTTTGAACAAGTCCAGGTAGATGCTGTCAGTTGCTCTACCCCTATCCACCAATGCTATAACCCCATCATAGAAGGTCATCAGATTTGTCAGGCACGATCTGCCCTTACTGAAATTATGTTGACTGACACCAATCACTTATTTATTTTCCATGTATCTTAGCCTATTTTCCAGGAGGATCTTCTCCATGATCTTGCCAGGCACCGCAGTGAGACTGACTGGCCTGGTGTAATTGCCTAAAGTAACTAGGAAAATAAAACTAATATTCACATTTTAAACAAAATGTACAGCATTGAAGAGGCTTTCAGGGTAGGGTGTAGCTGCATTACCTGAGTGTTCCCTAGGCTTCTAACCTTGGGTGCTATCACATTAGGGGAACCTGGTGTGCTAGCTCTAAGGAACAGTACAGAGTGTAGAGTGGAGTGGAGACACCACGGCTAGGCTTTGTGACTAGGTGGTGACTCGATTATTCTTGTACACACTGAGACCAATAAGCCACACTTTTTGCTACCCTCAGCCAAGGACCTTTCATGTTTTGACAAATGCTGTACCCTAGTGTACTTTTGCTCATTATAATAGAATCATAGAATCACAGAATATCCCAAGTTAAAAGGACCCATAAGGATCATCAAGTCCAACTCCTGGCACCGCACAGGTCTGCCCAAAAGTTTAGACCATATGACTAAATGCACAGTCCAATCGCTTTTTAAATTCAGACAGGCTTGGTGCAGTGACTATGTCCCTGGGGAGCCTGTTCCAGTGTGCAACCACCCTCTCGGTGAAGAATCTCTTCCTGATGTCCAGCCTAAACTTAAACTGCCTCAGCTTAACACCATTCCTGCAGGTCCTATCACTGGTGTTTACAGAGAATAGGTCACCTGCCTCTCCACTCCCCCTCACGAGGAAGTTGTAGACCGTATAATGTATAATATCATTATGATACCAAAACACACCTCCATCCCAAAAGGTACCTGCCTCCAAGGTGTGACCACCCCTCACTGAGTATGAGCTCTGAATTTTTCGGGGCCTATTCCTTTAAAGGGAGACGGGAAAACTTTTAACCAATCATAACTAAGATATGCTTGACTAGAGTCACTCAAGCTCCACCTGTAAGACAGAAAATAGTATAAATTGGCATAAGAGGACCTCCTGACTCCTGGAATCAGTCGATAAGCTGACCCTCTCTTTACCACCCTTTCCCCCCCCCCCCCCCCCTTCCACCCCCTCCATTGGGACATCTTTGAAGAGCTTTGAACACTTGGTTATACTGTGTGTCTCCACAGAAACTTAGAAATCTCTATAGAATCTTTGTGCCTTTTAACACATTAATTTCCAGGCTGCGCACCTGTGTATTTCATGCATGCTAGCTGGCTTTTGCAGACAGTGAATTATCACTGGGTAGAAGTAGAAGTAAGTACATTACAGAAGTAGAGTAAGTACATTATTGGTGAATCTGTGACCATGGCAGTTCAGTAAGTATATTATTGGTGAATCTGTGATTGTGATCTGAATCCGACTGGACCTGTAACAGTTAATTGGCTACACCCCTTAATGTGACACCTTTTTTTTTTCTTTTTTGAAAATAGGGGTAATGTTTCCTGTCTTCCAATCAGTAGAAACTTTGCCAGATTTACACAACTTCTCAAATATGATGGACAGTGATTTAGCTGTCCATCCACAAGTTCCCTTAGGACCCACAAATGTATATCATCAAGTTCCATGGACTTATACACCTTTACATTCCTTAGCTGATCTTGAACCTAATCTTCTCCTACAGTGGACATCTCAGAATTTTCCCACTCCCTAACTTTACTTTCTGGGACTGGGACAGTGTGGCTAGAGCTCTTGCTGGTGAAGGCTAAGGTAAAAAAAGTCAATGAGTAGCTCAGCCTTCTTCACATCCCAGGTAAACAGGTCTTCTGTTACTTTACATAGAAGGCACTCAATATCCTTAGTTTTCTTCTTATCATTGATGTACCTACAGAATCCTTTCTTGTTGCCCGTGACATCGCTGGCCAAATTTAATTCTAATAGTGAATTTTATTTATATGCATGTAATTGTCTGCTTCAAACTTTAAAAACAAATGAACAAACAAACAAAACAAATAAACAAACAGCAACAACAACAAAAAAAAAACATGGTCTTTGAGTTACTCATGTTCTATAACATATCTCATACCTATCAGAGAAAGATGAAGAGGAGATCATACCATCTTAATCTATACTTTAAGTTGAAGATTCTGTAATCCAGCGTCTGTGCCCTGGATATGTTTTTATATGGATATACCTGGGCATATTTTGAGTGGAACACCCATTGAGGGAGGTTTTTTTTTATTTATTTATTTATTTTTCTGATAATGTGGTGGTCTCAGGCCTCTGGGTATTTTAACTGTAGGTAGCACTACTGTAGCATTGCATAAGGTCCAATTCAAACCTTGAAAGACTTTGCTTTTGAAAATACTTTTTAAAACTTTTATAGTTCCACCAGGCAGTCAATAAAAGTAAAAACTGAGTATGAGATAAACAACCTGTTTAGAAAGGTTAATAGGATCATGCTAGTGATGTGTCCATGAGCAAAGGAAAAGGAATAAAGAAGATGGAGGGAATAAAGGCAATAGACTGGTCATTGTAAAACAATAATTTTAAAATTTTGTGCTGTGTCAGTCCAGATTTAAAGTCCACTTGGAATGACTAGGGTTGCAGTAACTACATTCAGCTGCAGTTCTCTTTCAGCATTAGTTACTGCAATAAGCATTCTAATTAATTTGAGTACAGCTGATCTATGTATTATCTGAGTTGTACTAAAACAGCTATTGAAATTTAATTTTAGAAACCGACCTACAAATAAAGAAGTCATAATAACTGAATTTTATTTTTCTGTGAGGTGTATAATAATATTTTGTGTAAATGAATTGCCCATTAATAGTCTCAACATGCTGGTTTTGACCTAATATAAACAAGATAGCCTATTAATTATAATTTATCTAACTGTACTGAATGTACCATAAATTAATGTGCTACATTTAACAAATGGTATAAGACTAATCATGAAAAAAAGGATTTGATACTGGCAAGAATTCAAGATTGTTTTTTTCTGCACCTTTTGAAAGCTGAAAATTATTACAAGTGTATTTTGAATTAAACCTTTTTCAAAAATATATATATGATATGTTTCTAAAGTATTTATATATACATAAGATCGTTATATTTTATTTCAGTTAAAGGATTATTTTTCTTAATATGCATTTGGTTCTCTTGCAGGATGTTAAATTTATGTAACAGGATTTATGTAACATTTATGTTCATTCATGCAACAATAACATATTCAGCAAATACTGAAATTGTATGAAAAAATGTTTACTATAAAAGGTCTTGTTCTGTCATCCTAACTTATATGAAGAAGACTTTTGCTACACATATGGCCTCATTGGTTTCATGTCCAATGAGAAATATGTGATGATTGTTTTGCTGTTCAAGAAGGAGAATATAGCATCTGTCTCATTAGCAGCATATTATCATTATTAGTCATATATAGATTAGACATTTGGTA
Source organism: Netta rufina (assembly GCF_964035555.1). NCBI lineage: Eukaryota > Metazoa > Chordata > Aves > Anseriformes > Anatidae > Netta > Netta rufina. The sequence continues at coordinate 34,296,817 of NC_140123.1, read as the reverse complement.
CAAAATTATTGTTGGGGTTTAGACATGGGAATGCTTAATTAAAATCTATACAACCTGTAAAACCTTCTCCAAAGCAGAAACTGACAATTATGCCAGAATAGATTTATGTAAAATAATTAATGTCGAGTACAATTCAGTTGCCTAAACATAGGTCTCTGGTGCCAAATATGTCCTCTATTCTATGTGACCTTTACTTCAAGAAGATCATGGTTCTTCTGATCATTTCACATTTGAAAACAATTATCTCAGATATTCCAGATATTTTAGATGTTCTAGAATATCTAGATAGATATTGTAGAGCATCATGAATGCTCTAGTTATTATATAGCTATTTGAATCCTGAATCAAGCTCCATCTTGGTAGAGTCACTGGAAGGTGGGATTTAGTTACTGAAAAGTAGGTAAATAGAACCATTTGGGATGCCTTAGGGTCTGAGATTTGGGATGCCTTAGGGTCTGAGATAGGGGACTCAGGTCACATAGATACAATACACAACCTACAGAAAAATTGTGATCATCTGGAACTGCATCTGGATACAGATACTCTAAGTTGTCTTAAATAGCACCAGAAGATCATGTACACCAGCTATAATGAGAACTTAGATAACCGTCTAACACAGCCATCTAACACAGTTCAGGAAGTATTTGGACAGACAATACTTTAAGACATATGATTTAATGTACAGGTAGTCCTGTGTTGGACTTGGTAATCCTTGTGGGTTCCTTCCAGCTGGGCATATTACATGACTCTACAATTCTACAGTCATGACACATTTAGCTCTCTAATCTAGAACCAAATCCTGTCTCATGCTAATTATATGCTATTTATATATGGAATAAGGTCAGCGTTATATTCATCTCTGAAATCTTTTTTAGCCTGTTAATTGAAGCTAAGATCATGTGAAAAGCTAAGTACAGTCAATTCAATTTCACTTGGAGGAATCTGGCACCCTGACTGAGTAGATTAGTGAGAATACATTCAAAAAGAGTGTTTGTGATATCACAGTTCTCTGGGAGTTGGAGAGAGACACAGTTTTTGCTTATTCTGAAATGAGCAGGCAAGTGTTCATTACTGAAAATCTTCTTCAGTGACTTGAGAAAAACACAGAGGAAAACATAGTGAAGATACACTTGGTGTGTCCATAAAACATGCTATGGATCTACTGGTCACATATAGTTTTCTTGAATATAAGGCAGATAATGAGGAAAAAACAAAACAAAACAAAACAAAAAACTAAATGAAAACATATTTTAACTTTTGGAGATGTCAAGGCCATGCTGTGTCTTTTATTTTATTTTATTTTATTTTATTTTATTTTATTTTATTTTATTTTATTTTATTTTATTTTATTTTATTTATTTTATCTGTGAAGCAGGATGTACAGTCAGTTCAGAAATAATACAAATTAATTGGTGATTCATTGATTCTTTGTCTCTACTGGTGGAAGAAAGAGTTGGTATATTGTTAGAAAATAAATGAATTTCTATCTAAGTGGACACTGAGTCTATTCAGAGCTGGACGAGTACAGAATTTATGCATACATAAAATGCATTCATTTTAGGTAATAATTATTGATTCAATGAGAAATCACTTCATAGTCCTTCACTACAACTCAGTCATGGCTCTACCTTAAGCCTACAGGACAAGATTGAGAATCAGACTGTAATTCAGCCACAGTTAACCACCATTTTTCTCCCTTTTCATGAAGAACTGGTGCTACTGGAATTAGTATTGCACTTTGTGTAGTATGATGAAAGTGATTTGTTCACTTTCTCAATTAAATACCACAAACAATGCACGTTTTTCGACCCTCTCTGCTCATTGCTGCCTCTGTGTACCAAGTAGTTAAAAATGTGTTCCTTTGAATGTTGTAACTCCTTTTATTCAAGTCTTACATGCTCTTAACAGCTAAAACTGCATTTAAAATCATGCTTTGATTCATCCAGTTAGAGTCCTACGATTGTATTAAGAAATACCTAAAAGTTAGTCTATAGGAATATATATCAAGGTGAAATTTTTGGAAGCAGTAAAAGGAGAACTTTTTTTCCTGGTAAATGGAGAAAAGTATATTTTCTGTAAAGTAGAGGAAATTTTCCATATGTTTCCAAAGCTACCCTAATGCAAATCTTTAAATCAATTTTTGACATTTACATTTAGTCCTAACAAATTTTATACTATGATTTAATTTGATAGTTAAAGGCTGTTTAGTATTTTCATTACTATCACAAGGGTCAAACTGAATAAGCACCTGCAAAATTAATATTATTTTCAATTCATTTCTCATGTTTCCTGAGGTTGTTTTGCCTACTCTTAGTAAACCTTTTGCTCTTCTTTCAGTAAAACAGGTCTCAGTTGTAATAAATGGTTGACTAACTGCAAGATTGTAGAGTTAATGACCCACCTATCACCCTTTTAAGCCTAAATTTCACATAATTTAAAGACAGGAGACAGAATAATATGACAAAAAGGTACATGGAATCAGGACTTTGTGTCTGTCAGACTGTTTCTTCAAAAGGAATCTATATTTTGGCAAAACAAAATTAAATCTTTCTATATCTCATTTGTAAACAGAACATATTTGCTCTCAAACAATGAAATGTAGATTGCCAGAAGCAGGCATCAGGATTTTATTGAAAAATTCCCAGCAGAGTTAAAGTTTTACTCAGAGGCTTACTCCTCAAAGCAGTCTCCAACATCAGATCTGCTTGTGGCAATCTAAAAGACCTTAAACAGTTTCTGAAGTCTCATTTAAAACACAAGCAAAAGATGGAAAATAAAAAATCAGACAAGAAAAACAAATATGACACCAGGAATTGTCAAGAATTGTCCCTGCTAGCTGTTGAAGATACAAATAAATCTAAAAAAAATAAAATAAAATAATAAAAAAATCTAAAAAGAAATAAATATAAATGAATTAAGGAAATAACTCTCTGATTAAATCTCCTGTCCGAGAATTTGAAACAGCAGTAAATTGTATTACCAAGAAGGAAAGAAAGGGCAGTCTTGTTTCAGAATTCAGTATAATAATTCTGCTAACATATGAGTTAAGTTAGAATAGATACACATTAGACATCATAGTATAGTCAATTACTTCAAAAAATGTCAGGCCAGTTTCCGTGGTCTGTCTAAATTCTTTCAAAAGATGATGAAGAGAGGAGATGGAAGTAGTTGCTTTCCCAAGACTGGTGTAAAGACTGAAGCCATTTCTGTTGCTATGCAGAATGATATCACTAACTCTTACAGGGAAACATGGAGTTCTGCTCAAGATAAGTTACTGACTTATCTTGAGAAATTTAATCAGTTCTGGATGAATTTAAAGTTTTACCTCACACTGAAATATTGCAGAGCAGACCTTTAAGGAAAGAGATTAGCAACTTGTGTCAATGAGAAATATCTTTCTATAAGTGAAAAACTGCTTGTCAAGAAACACCTGGCAGTCATCCGTATTTAAAAAAGCAGAACTTCAAATCCTGTGATCACTAGCTAAGGACCTTAACTTAGTGTTAACTATTAATTCTGTTATAGAAAATAGGCTTTCCTGATTTATTGTTTCAAACCCAGCATCCCAAAGGAAAGAGTCATATAGTATAATTATTTGTCCTATATATTATTTTCCTTATAACTTTTTTTGTTTAAATCATAGATCTGTAGAATCATAGAATTGCTGTGTTTGGAAGGGATCACTGGAAAATACAGACATGAATCCAGTACAAAATTGTGTTGCTTGTTAGGGAAAGGAAGATGCATTTCCATTGTTCTGTGCGGGTCACCTTTACATATGACCCACAGGAAAAATGGATTAGAGGGTTTGACTTAAATTTCATCCCTCTAAGTCCTTTATGGTTCTGGGCTATAGAAAGACATTTCCTTGTATTTGGAATTTACAACTGACTTTTGCATATATTGAAGATGTAAGATAATTTCTAATAGACAGGAAAAGGAAGTCTTTGTGCACTCAGGAAGAATCCATATTCTGCTATTTCATCATTTTTATGTGCCAAAATGAAAAAACTTACTTTACAAGCTATGAGGCTTTCCAGTCTGGGGCTTGCTCACTAACTGAAGATGATTTCATTTTGATAAAATAAATATTCAATCAAATAGAGAGAATGAACAAATATGATTCTGTAGTGTAGCAGTTATCACAAGATGAAAATCTAGTTCAATTAAATTCAAAAATTTTTAGACAAAGAAATAATGGGACAAGAAATGAAAACTAATTCTCCTTCCACATTGAGTGAATGTTGTACCTCCTATGTACTATGCAGTCCTGCTTCCTCTCTGTGACTAAACAAATATGTAAGGGTTTGTTGCAAAATGGAATAGCTCCAGTCAGGCTCCAAAATATGCAGGAAATGCACATTTTGTGAATTGTGGATGTAGAAAACTGCACAGATAATGAGTATGCACCAGGCCAGTGTCCTGAGGATATATGTGGCTATGCCTATTTATCCTTGCAGGTTTTGCAGGCCTCTTCAGTGCTTTACCAACAAAAACGATCAATAATATAGATAAAGAGTAATGTTATAAATTTCATTTTAACAATAATTAAAGAAAAGAAAACTGTGTGAGAGAATTTCTAGACTACTAGCTGTATGTATGCAAGGCTGGAAAACAGAGGAAGTTTCTGATTCCAGCTCTGTTGTTGGACTGCTGATTGTTAAAACAGTGAAGAATGAATAGCTCACTTGGATAAATAAAATAGTTCATGTTCTTTCAATGTATCTGCAGATGAGGACATATTACAGTGGCCTTCTCATTTTACCTATTTGCAAGCATTTAAAATACTACAGGATTACAAGTAAAAAACAAAATGAAGCAAAACAAACCAAAGTTATAGACTACATTCTGAGAACAATGGCAGATAGTGACAGGTTCTAATCTAAAGGCCGTAGTATGAAAGTCATTGCACACTTTTTTTTTTTTGTTATTTATTATTTTTATTATTATTTTTATGAATTATTATTTGGAGTTCTTTCTTGGTCTTCAGTCATTAAGCAAGAGCTTCATCACTCTGATTTGTACTAAGTAGAATATGAAATACTCTTTATCTTTAGAATACATAATACACGTTAATACCAGAAACATCAATTGGATGAGATAGATGTGTAATCCTGGTAAAAATGATGCTCTGTTTTTATTTTATTTTTAAATTTCACAGTATATATAAGCATATGGTACGACAATATTCTGTTCATTGCCTTGTTTGCATGAGTTTCACATATAAATATCTCTGCAAATTTTCAGATGCAAAACTCAGTACTTCTTTTAGAAAAAAAATGCTTTGAAAATCAAAGAATCATAGAAACATAGAAACAAACGGAAACATAGAACATCTTGGGTTGGAAAGAACCTTAAAGATCATCTAATTACAGGATCATCTAACTACAACTCCCTAGCCATAGGCAGGGGTGCCACCCACTAGAATATGTTGGCCAAGGTCCCATCCAGCCTGGCTTTGAACACCTCCAGGGATGGGGCATCCACAACCTCTCTGGGCAACCTGTTCCAGTGCCTCACCACCCTCTGAGTGAAGAATTTCTTTCTAACGTCTAATCTAAATCTATCCTCTTTTAGTTTATAATCATTCCCCTTGTCCTATCATTATGTACCAGAATAAAGAGTCCTTCTCCATCCTTTTTATAAGAGGCCTTTAAGCCCCTTATACAGGCTACAATAAGGTCACCATGGCATCTTCTCTTCTCCAGGCTGAACAGCCCCAGCTCTCTGAGCCTTTCTTCATAGGAGAGGTGCTCTGGCCCACTGATTATCTTTGCAGCCCTCCTCTGCACCTGCTCTAACAGCTCGACATCCTTCTTGTGCTGGGGGCCCCAGACCTGGATGCAGCACTGCCAGTGGGGCCTTATGAGGGCAGAGCAGAGGGGGACAATCAACTCCCTCAACCTGCTGGTCACGCCTCTTTTGATGCAGCCCAGGACACAGTTGGCCTTCTGGGCTGCAAATGCACACTGCTTGCTCATATTGAGTCTTTCATTCACCAGAAAGCCCCTCTCTGGAGGGCATCTCTCAGTGAGTTCTTCTCCCAGTCTGTACTCCTGTCTGAGATTGCACTGGTACAGTGCCTTGAATTTACACTTGGTAAACCTCATTACATTCACATGAGCCTAATTCTCAAGCTTGCCCAGGTCCCTTTGGATGGCTTCCCTTCCTTCTGTTGTATCAACTGTACCACTCAGCTTAGTGTTACCTGCGAAATTGCTGAGGGTGCACTTGATCCCCTTGTCTACATTTTCAATAACGATATAAAACAGCATCGGCCCAAGACAGACATCTGAGGGACACTGCTTGTCACCAGCATCCACTTGGACATAGAGCCATTGACCACTACTCTCTGGGTGCAACCATCAAGGCAATTCCTTATCCACCAGATGGTCCATGCTTCAAATCCATATTTTTCCAATTTAGAGATTGGGATATCATATGGGACTGTGACAAATGTATACAGTCCTGCATTATTGGGCCCCTAACTACCCAGGATTGTATTTAATTCTAACATATGACCTGCTACTTGGGAAAAATAAAGTTACTTGAAAGAAAGAGTATTCTGAACATCCTCATATAATGACTAGCATTCTAGCATTATGGTACTGTGGGTTGGAGCTTATAAATGTGACAATTCAACAGCAGGGAGAAGCTGGGCATGGAACACCCTTAAAAATTTCATTTTTTTAGGTTCCTTTGACAGCTCAGATAGCTCAGATCTAGATCCAAGAACAATTCAAACAAATATGAGTCACCTTAGTACTGCCTAGTTAAACTATTTCATTACCTCAAAATAGAAATTGTTTATTAAAATACTATAATGAAATGATTTCTTGATTCAATCAATTCTCTTTAATGACGTCCTTTATTGCTTTACTTATTTATTTGTCACCTTTATTTATTTATTTATTTGTTGATTGATTAAGAAAGAGAGAAAGATAGAAAGGAAGAAAACTCTTGTTTGACTCCTTGCTTTTTTGAGTACTACGTAAGTAATAAAAGCAGCTTATCTATTTTTTTTTCTCTATCCATGGTAACACACACACACACACATCCACAAGCTGGAGCTCACTTGAAAGCCGTTCCTGTGATTTTCACCCTAAATACTCTCCACAATGTTGGAAGCCTATCATAACATTTATATTTGCAGCTTGTGATTTTGCAGTAAACTCAAAGGCAATCTGTTGCTACAACCTTAACTAGTATAACTGAGTCTGGGGGTGCTGGATTCTGTGTGATTTGAAGTTGAATACTTCAGCTGCTGTAAATTGATCTTCTTCTTCTTCTTCTTCTTCTTCTTCTTCTTCTTCTTCTTCTTCTTCTTCTTCTTCTTCTATGGAAATGCTTCAGTGTCTTTCTTTTCTACTTGATTTTCAGGCTGCTACATACACATGGCATATATTTTATGTTCTTTCAATATATACTGCATCTCACATAACACCAGAAGTGAGCAACTTCACAGGTAATTTGTGGTCTTTGATATTCTTTTCTTTTGTCCATTCACCACAAAGGACAAAACAAGCATAAAGGATATTTTATTTTGTGAAAAAAATGATGCCTATTAAATAAATTTATTATCAAATTGAAGACTTAAAATTAGTATTTTTTTTTCTAAAACTTTTTTTTTTTTCTTTTTTTTTCCTGTGATCATCATCTTAAAGTAGCTTTCTTGGTAACTTTGACCTCTAATGGTCTGGTAAAGTGATGTGTCAAATTCAGACATAATGTTCTCATAAAGAATTATTATCAATTATTACGAGTTCAGGGTTTGGAAGATGTATTGTGTTTATTTGACAAGGTTTTGGTAGCAGGAAGCTACAGAGGTAGCTTCTGTGAGAAGAATCCAGAAGCTGCCCCTTGTTAAGTTAAGGGCCAGTTTCAGACAGCTCCAAAGGGACACGCCGCTGGCCAGAGCTGAACCAATAAGCAATGTTCGTGCCTCTGTGAGAACAGAACTAAGAAATGGAAAACAGACAAACAAATGAACCAACAAAACAAAACAAAACAGAACAAAACAAAACAAAACTGCTGCACAACAGCAGCTGGGAGAGTGAAGAGTGAGAACCAGCCCTGCAGAACCCAAGGTCAGCGCAGCAGGAGAGCAGGAGGTGCTCCAGGCACCAGAGCAGAAGTTCCCCTGCAGCCTGTGGAGAGGCCTCTGGTGGAGCAGGCTGTCCCGCTGCAGCCAATGGGTCCCACATGGAACAGATCTCCACATTGCAGCCCGTGGAGGAGCCCCTGGTGGAGCAGGTGGATGTGACCTGGAGGAGGCTGTGGCCCATGGAGAGCCCCTGCACAGGCAGGCCCCGGGCCAGATCTGCAGCCCATAGAGAGGAGCCCACACAGGAGGTCTGGGGGGATCTGCTGCCCATGGGGGACCTGTGCTGGAGCAGTTTGCTCCTGGGGGATGGATGGACCCCGTGATACGGAGCCATGTAGGAACAGGTTTTGAAGAGCTGCTGCCTGTGGGAAGTCCCTGCATGATCAGTTCAGGAAGGATGGTATCCCGTGAGAGGGAATCATGTTTGGAACAGGGACAGAGAGTGACCATGAAGGAGTAGCAGAGATGAGGCATTAAGGACTGACCGCAGCCCCCATTCCTCCGGTCCTCTACACAACTTGGGGGAGGAGGTGGAAGTCAAAAATTGTATTTGTTAAAAAGTTTCTGTGAAAGGGTTATGAATATTTGGTGTTTTTCAAGATAACTGCTATTCTGTTGTGTTAGATTACTTGTGTCAAATGTCACTGTCCAGGTGACATTGCTACTATTCACATATTTCAAAACAAAATCCTCTCTGCTGCTTCCAAGAAAATGGTGCCTTTAACCTTTGTACATGGAAAACATTGAATTTTTAAAGAATCTAGTACTTCTCTCTTTTTGTGTGTACTAAAACTCATTTATGAAATCTAAAGATCTAGGTTATGTTGTCACCTCTATCATTTTCTACAGAACAATTTATTACCTTTCTCCTTTGCAAAGTCTACAATAAATGAAACATTAGAACAAAATCGTTGATGTAATTTTCACTAGGCTTTTAGGGTAATTCACTATGTATCTGTTTTATGGAGTTGGTGGCTTTTCTTCTGCCTTTGTCTGTTTAGGTAACATAGAGTTTACATTTTTCTGTCTAGAAATTACATAATGAAGGTCTATGTTTTTGAAGCATGAAAAGAAAAAAACACAAAACAAAACATGGAAACAGGTAATTGTCAGAAGACAAGGAAATAGTTAAATAAATATAATGACCCCCCCCCCAAAAAACAAACAAACAAACAAACAAAAAAAAAACAAACAAAGAAACAAACAACAACAACAAAACAATATTTTGTTTGAAATTAAATTTCCTTTTCTATATATCTTCCTGGAAAGATATAACAATAGCAAGTCTTTTTATGTTTTATATTTCAAGACAAGTTGTATTGCACAATCATCTCAGACTTCACTTTCAAATTTAATTTATCAACACATTTATACCATATTTAAGTTCCCTCATTATGCACAGTATAATGTGTTATACACAATGAAATATTCGTATCCCTAAAACAGACATTTTTCTTCAAAGGAAAATAATGAAGCCATGTTCAGGTTGTCCTAAATATGGCCAAATAAATATCACTAATTTTGAAATATGAATTTTGAAATATGAATTTTGAAATTATTATCTGAGGGATCTGACTCATAATACAGTCTGTCAGTTAAAGGATAAGAAATTATCATGAATACCTATTTTGACAACAATATTCTCCACATAAATGTGACAACATGTATCTCAATGTTTTCTAAAACTCTTTTTAAGTAACTATGAAAGGAGCTAAAGTATGAAATTAACTTCTATTGCCAACAAATCAAATTTAATTTGCTCTAGATTTTAGGGATTTTTGTTTGTTTGTTTTTATATATTTATATTTTTATAATTTATTTATATTTTTATGTATTTATAATTTTTAAATAAAATTATTATAGATGAAAAGCAAATTCTGTTATTTTGAATATTGCCTAATAAAGGTACTGCATTTTTAAGAAGGCTGCAGGTTAAATATTTTCTAAAATTTCTACTCTCACATTAGAAGAAACTTGCTTTATTTTATTGAGTCTTTTTCTTGGTATGGAAATTATTAAAATTAAAGGTTTAATTTAATTTACACAGCAAATTAAATTCCAGAATTTTGTGTGAATCAATGTATCTCTAAGCTAACAGATGAAAATTGTATTTAGAAAGAATACTAGCTCCCTACTATACAGCCTATTGTGTTCAAATAACTAAATGTTCAAATAGTTCAAATAACTTATAGTAAAATTTAATTTCTCTTCTTAATGTTGGTCTCTTTCCATGTTAATTCTGTAGCATCAGGAGTACTACAGTACTTCATTATATTTATTATAATACTGTTTAAATCCCTAATGTTGCTTAAATTCTTTCAGTGCATGACTTCTGGGTCTCGATTTACTTCCATCACTCATAGCATGCAAAAGAAAGGACTAGTATCAATTTTTATAAAATTGCCAACTGAATGTTTTATGCAAGAAAATCTGAAGAAATTTCTATGTGTGTGTTCAATATAAAATAATTGTTGGGCTGTGTATTGACACGTGGAGGTTGGCACACATAGTCATGACTTAGAAACTGCTTGGGCATCAATGGAATACACATCAGATAGTAAAGCTGAAATCTTTAGGGAAGCATGTTATAAAGCCTGACAATGAAAAGAATGTCCATGTTTGGGGCAGTGTGAGATCTCTAATTGTTAGGAAGAGCTCCTTGTTTTTTTTTACCCATTTAGGTCATTTACTTGCTGTGTGACCTTAAGCAACTCCATTTTCCTTACTGTATTTCAGTGCATTTATTTTGTCAAATCTTTAGGGCAGAGGTTGTTTCCCAAAGGAAGTCACAGTCTCGGGCTCTGTTAATAGTAGTCTGGTAGTTTGAAGTCTCAAAAATATATATTATTATTATATTTATTGTTATTATTTTTATTGTTATTTTTAATAATTTTATTTTTGGAGGTTACTATAACATAGTAATCTACACTGAACACTATTTACAATGTAGAGTTATTATCATAGAATTACCTATGCACTATACTCATCTGATAATAAAAAGTGGTTGAGTATGAGGGAGTCTTTCTGCAGCTTCCATAGCCAGTTAAAACTCAGCATCTGACTACTATCATCTAGCTTTCATTCCACAGTAAATACTTTAAAATAATGATTTCTGCAGTATGTCTGAATATACACCCAAAGACTCCAAGCCAGAAAAGCATTTAAACTCATGAATAGTTGCTTTGGGTCACTTTGACAAATTTTAAATGGTCAGAGATAAATGTACAATTCAGTGTTTAATTGAATTCGTGTCTGATGAGTACAGAAAAATGATTTGTAGATAAAAAGATGTGAATATGGTAGGAAATCTCCAGAATCTATTTCCCTTTAAGTAAATATATCACTTTTTAAATACTAGTTCGTGTTTTTCTAAGAACTATTCCATTAAAAACAGTTAGGTAGAAGACCTAACGCAAAAAGCAAAGGAAACAAAAAGTTTTCACTTGAATTTCTTCATTATGTTTTCAGAAAAAGAAAATTAGTATTATATAATGAGTAAGAACTAATTAAATTAAGTAAGCATGACATTTGTGCTAATGATACCAATTAACAAACAGTGAAAGAACATGTTAAGTGAAGTACAGAGCTACTGTCTAAAATATCATTAATATGAGACTTCATACTGATGTGTCTTATCTAGAACTCTGGTGTTTATGCCAAGGTGAATGTTTCAAGGGCAGAACAGGAGGAAGTTTTGTGAGACCAGTTCCTGTTTACACAAGGAATCTGGTCTGAGTATTCCTGACTATTTCAATTGGTGTTACTGTTTAGTTCTGCTTTCAAATATCTTCATCTACTCTTTCAGCAGTAGGGAGTTCTGGCTGAGAATAGGTTTGTAAACAAAGGCACACGCGAACAGGCACACACAGTAGAATCTTGGACATAGGTTATTGCAAAGCAAACAGCAGACCTCTATAAACAATTATAGTAATTTACCATCAAATCACACATTCCCATCATCAAACATTTAATGGGAATCTGTACTGAAATCACAGTGTACTGTGGATTACGATTTAACTGCAAACCACTGCCCATAGCACTGTGGACCATCAGTAATTTGCAGACCAATTAGACTATAATAACCCACAAAGAAACTTTGTTTTGTGTTATATGAAAGCAAAATGAAAACAAACTGTAGAAATATTTTTGCAAGTGGAAAAGGGCAAAACACTAGAGCCAAAATGAGCTTGCAAATAATGCAGGATTAGAAAATGTTTTTAAGTGTTTCAGTTACTCTAATGTAAACTTTTAGATGATGTAGATTTCAGGCCATCTTAGAAATTCAAATATATGGACATCTATTGAAAGATTCAGACCTAAATATGTAGATAGGCCTCTCAATATGTAGGTGCATGAATGAGGTAACAAGTTTAAAATATTAATCTTGCCATAGAGTACCTTAATTTTGCATGTATTTACTGTGATCAAAAAAAAAAAAAAAAAAAAAGTAAATAATTCATTGGAAGTGTTTGATGTGTGAGAGAAAACAACATTGAATGGTTTTTTGTTAAATTTCATTATTTAACTGGCAATCTTCCTACTTTTAATATCAAAAGATAAATATATGCTATAGTCTATAAAAGTTTGTTTAGACCACTGAAGTCTATCTCCAAAAATAGAAAATTAATTTTGCTTTTGTTTGTTTTTACATAAATTTTATCTAACAGATCATGGCATATTCAGATCCACATTAATATATTGTATTACACAAACAATAAGTATACCAAAAGTATACATGCAGAAATAATTGATTAAATGCTTTTTAAAGAAACATCTGAAGACTCTTGTAAATGAAATGTGAATATTTACACAAATGTGAACATAAGACATGAATATGTAACATGTGAATATAAAATATACATTTTTAAGACAAAAAAAAAAAGTGGGGAGGTTGTACATGTTTGTTAAAGTGAAATGTATTAGTTATATTATGATTTTTATCTCTTAAAGGTACCAAAAGGTGACATCCTACAGAATAAAAGCTGATCATATATACTAATGGTAAAAATCAAACCAAAATAATATTGAAATATCTATTACAAAGTTGCTATCATTCTTTCGAGCGGGGTTCAGATTGTTTTGTCATTGATCTTGCAAGTGAAACTAACCTTCATTATGTGCATTTATTTGTTAATATTAAATTTCTTCTGGCAATAAATACTGGCTGTTCCATTTGAAAGCTGTAGACAGATTGTTTTCAGATGGCTATCCTAAATTATGTTTAACCAGATAATAAAAGTAGTCTCTTTTCCTATTCAGCTTTGAATGAATGCCAGGAGAGACAGACAAACAAACAGACAGAAAGAGAGAATTCACCATAATCAAGATAAAGATGAGAACAGTAGATGAGAATTTATAATCAAATCATGTAGTGTAGATATAACTTTTAGCATTATCTGGTAAAGATTAGGAAATTGAATTAATTAAGATTGTGTAAATTGTGGTCATATCAGTGAAGATGATTAAGATTTCTCTACACCATAGCCAAGGTTGCAATTAGAACCCAACAGAGACTTCACACTTAAAATAATAATAATATAGCAAAATATCAAGAACAACTCCTTGCAGTGTTAGCTAAGGTCAACACAGTTAGTTACTGCAAGTCTTGAATTGTTGCACCTTGAATTGTAGCAATCTGATCATGTTGCTGAGACTGAATTTACTTTGGGCAATGTTGTTCAGAACATTTCTTTTATTAAAACATTGTTTCTGGTTTTGTTGTTGCTATTTTTATTGTGTTTTGTTTTGTTTTCTCCATAAAGAAGAGATGGATATCTAGTATATGAAATTTACTCATACACTAGACAAATGAACTTATCAAATTTGCATATAAAAAAATACTACATCTTTTATATATATATGTATATATATTTCCAGCTTTTATATGTAGATCTGACACAGCTTTACAGTTGTTCTCAACTTCTTTTTCTATTTTTCATTATAATATTACTTCAATTACAGCAAAAGATGATAATAAAATTCATGGTTTTAGTTACAACATGATCCCCTCAAAGAAAAAAGAATACATATAGTGAAGTATGAAAAAAAAAAAAAAAGAAGAAAAAAAGAAAAAAAGAGTAATAGCTGTTATGACAATATGCATAAGTAACAATTGATGAAAGTATATTAACTTTAAACGATAAAGAAGGTGCTCTCTCTTTTCTGGCAGCACCACAAAGCCCCTTTCCTGTGAGGCAAAAATGCTGTCCACCCACCACACCTGCCAGCATAGGTTTCAAAATGATGCAAATGAGACTGAAACAGAGATGGAGGGGCCACAAACCCCCCTGGCAGACTCCTCTACCCAGAAAGACCTCCCATGGATTGAAAGAACTGCCCAGACCATCTATTGCTGGGAACTCCAATATCTGGAGGTCCCCCTAGGGCCTTCAAGGCAGAGTTGGGTATCATGGATGCAAGAGTGACCAGATGTATGAAATCTCTGAACAAGTTGCCAGATTGTGTGAAGAGCAAAGCAGATATGATGTATCCAGGAATCCAAGCTAGAGATCAATGCATGGCATCATGCACTGGCATGGGCTGAGCAACAGCCTTGCCTTAAGTTCTTGCAAGGGGATGGTAAAGTGGCTTCCAAACTGAAACCATCAGAATTGACAGACTCACAAGACAAGGGAGGCTAGACCCTCATCTCTGCTCAGAGAAGAGTGAGGAACCTCCCTCTTGCCCCTGAATTTCACCAACACAACAGTTATGATGCTCTGGGGCTCAAAAAGGAGAGGGTATCAACAACAATGGTAATGGTCAAGATCCAGGAAAGGGCAATTGCAAAAAGGTGGACCAGCAGACCACTTGTATAAGAACCAGTGCCAAAAAAAAAATAAAAGAGGGTGTTGGGAATTGGAAATTACTCTATTACTCTCTGAGTAATAGAGTTTGCTGCCTGCCTGGGGCTCGCATTTGTGACATCACAAAGAGGCTACAGAGCTTGGTCAAGCCGAAAGACCTAAGGACTATCACCCGTTCCTGCTCTTTCACATAGAAACAACTGAGGCCCCAACAAGGAGACTCCAAAACATCAAAAGGGACTTTTGATATGGGCCTGGCAAAGAGCAAAGTCAGGACCCTGAAATTCAGAAGAGCCAACTTCCAGCTGTTCAAAGAATTAGAAGATGAGATCCCATGGGACATGGTCCTTAGGGACGGAGGATCTGATCAGAGCTGGCAACTCTTCAAGGATATTTTCCTTGGAGCACAACAGCTCTCTATTCCCATATGTAATAAATCAAGCAGGGAAGGTAGAAAAATGGCATGGTTGAACAAGGTTCTGCTGGTCAAACTTAGGCAAAGAAGGAAATGCACAGATGGCAGAAACAGGGACATGTGCCTTGGGAGGAGTACAGATCTGTCCAGATATGCAGGGATGGGAGCAGGAAAGCCAAGGCACTGACAGAACTAAACTTGGTGAGGGATGCAAAAAATAACAAGAAGGCATTCTACAGGTACATTGGCCGCAAAAAAAAGATCAGGGAGAGTGTATTGCCTCTGACAAATGAAGATGGAGAAAAGGTAATGACAGATGAGGAGAAGGCAGAGGTGCTTAACAACTTTGCCTCGGTCTTCATAAGTGGTCAGACTTCCCACATCTCTCAAGTCCCCAAAATTCTAGACAGGGGCTAGGGCATCAGAGTCCCTCCTACTGTAAGCAAAGACCAAGTACAGGACCTCCTGACACTACTTAATGACTACAAGTCTATGGGGCCTGATGACATGCATCTCAGAGTCCTGAAGGAGTTGGCTGATGGAGTTGCCAAGCCTCTCTCCTTTCATATTTGAAAAGTCCTGGCAGTCAGATGAAGTCCCTGGTGACTGGAAAAAGGGAAACATCACTTCAATTTTTAAAAAGTGTAGAAAAGAGGACATGGAGAACTACAGACCAGTAAGCCTCATCTTTGTGCCTGGCAAGATCATGGAATGGATCCTTCTATAAGCAATGTCAAGGCACATGCAGGACAAGGAGGTGATTCATGACAACCAGCATGGCTTCATCAAGGGAAAATCATGCCTGACCAATCTGGTGACCTTCTGTGATGGAGTGGCTGCAGCAGACAACAAGGGAAAAATAAAAATAATAAAAAAAAAATGGATGTCATCTGCTTGGACTACTGTAAAGCTTTTAACATGGTCCCATATGACATCCCAACCTCTAAATTGGAAAGATACAAATTTGAAGGGTGAACCATCTGGTGGATAAGGAATTGGCTCAATGGTCACACCCTGAGAGTAGTGGTCAATGGCTCTATGTCCAGGCAGAGGCCAGTGACAAGAGATGTCCCTTGTAAGTCTGTCTTGATACCAATGCTTTTCAATATTTTCATCAGTAACATAGTGGGATTGAGTGCACCCTCAGCAAGTTTGAAGATGACACCAAGCTGAGTGGTACAGTTGAAACCAAAGAAGGAAAATATGCCATTCAAAGGGACCAGGACAGACTGGAGAAGGGGGCCCATGTCATCCACATGAGGTTCAACAAGGCCAAGGGCAAGGTGCTGCACCTGGGTTTGGGCAATCTTAGACAGGAGTACAGACTGGGAGAAGAACTCACTGAGAGATGCCCTCCAGAGAAGATGTTGGGAGTTCTGGTGGATGAAACGCTCAATAAGTGTGCTCAAAGGCTCAAGCAGCGTGCATTTGCAGCCCAGAAGGCCAACTGCATCCTGGGCTACATCAAAAAAGGCGAGACCAGCAGGTTGAGGGAGTTGATTGTCCCCCTCTGCTCTGCCCTCATAAGGCCCCACTGGCAGTGCTGCATCCAGGTCTGGGGCCCCCAGCACAAGAAGGATGTCGAGCTGTTAGAGCAGGTGCAGAGGAGGGCTGCAAAGATAATCAGTGGGCCGGAGCACCTCTCCTATGAAGAAAGGCTCAGAGAGCTGGGGCTGTTCAGCCTGGAGAAGAGAAGATGCCATGGTGACCTTATTGTAGCCTGTATAAGAGGCTTAAAGGCCTCTTATAAAAAGGATGGAGAAGGACAATGGAGGACGATGGGATGATGGAGAAGGAGTTAGATGATTTTTAAGATCCCTTCAAACCCAGGGCATTATTGGATTCTATGAAATAGGCACAATTGCAGTTGTAGTTTAATTTAAGATCATAGTTTGGATCTTGTATTTGTCTCTAGTAAAATTCTACTTTGCTCTCTGTGGAAATACACATAACTTAAAAAAGGTATTATTTTGATGCAAAATTCAGGAATTGCTGATATATCCAGTTAAAAAGGAAATAAAGGAAGGGAAGGGAAGGGAAGGGAAGGGAAGGGAAGGGAAGGGAAGGGAAGGGAAGGGAAGGGAAGGGAAGGGAAGGGAAGGGAAGGGAAGGGAAGGGAAGGGAAGGGAAGGGAAGGGAAGGGAAGGGAAGGGAAGGGAAGGGAAGGGAAGGGAAGGGAAGGGAAGGGAAGGGAAGGGAAGGGAAGGGAAAGAAATAGACAAAAAACAGTAATCACAATATTAGCAAAAACATATTCAAAATGAAAATTAACAGAAGAATGGATTATTATTTTTTTAAAATCATATTTAGTTCTAGTTCTATTTTAAAATAATTTCTTGAACTGTAAACCTTAAAAATGTTTGTTTCCTGTTCAGGAAATTTGAAATGATATTGTTTGTCCACTGAACCATTAGAATAAAGAGTCAAAAATGTGCTTAGTTTCATATTAGACTGTGACCTTGAAGCTATCAATGATTGCTGAGGGACAGTGATAATTCCCAGGATGAATCATTTTTCTGTTAAGCAGATTTATTCTGAGCAAGTCATGCTGATGCCTTCACTATGAGGCACTACTTACGAGTTTTTAAGAAGCTAGCAGAAAAGTGAAAGTCTCTCCATGTCCCCTCTTGATACCTTGTGACCATAGATGACATTGACATCTTGAAAGATCAGGGTTCATCTTACTATTTTCAAAGCTTTTCACACAATCTTTACAGGCATTTGAGTCTGTATTATTAGGTGAAATTATAGAAAAGAGTGATTTTTAATACCATACCAAAATTAAAGAGATTTTTATAATGAATAGCAGTAGTCTTACTGGTTTGGGGAAGTAATTGAAATGCTATGAATGCATAATTATTAGCAATGTTAATTCTGACAAATATGATCTATAACACTTTTTTAAAAATAAATCAATAACAATAATTCTTTGGACAATGGCTTTTATTGTGTTAGCTGTATTACATTGGATGCAGCTGTTGCTTAAATGAAAAGGTAGCTGTAAAAATCTTATTTAAGTTCTTTTTTTCTCTTTCCTTTTTCTCTTTTTTCCCAGAAGACTGACCTTCTTTGCTGGGTACTCCATTTTCTTTAGATTTCCTATAACATTTTTTGAATAGTCCTAAAGAAGTGTAGTCTGACAGGCATCAGCCATGAGAAATTTGTATTGATAATGCCTCTTGTAACTTTTTAGTCTATCCCATTTGAAAAGGTACATATATATATTATACCCCCATGATGCATAACAACAAGAATTTCATATCGAATTATTTCCACAGCAGGTCTTAATTGTCCCAGAACTCAGTATTAGAATGCTTTATTTTCATATGAGTACAGTTGCACTGTGGAGAAGGTAAAGATCAAGATTCCTAGTATAGAATGTCCAGAAACCTTTAGATCCTTAGTTAATTCTGTACAACTAGCTACACGTATTTCTTATACTATAGCTAATTAAAGAAATAAATTCTATGTGTAGATTCTCTCTGCCTCTCTGCCAGCTAGTATTATGTGGTTGTGTTAATGTGACGCTGGTAGCTGTGAAAAAATGACCAAGCAATTTTGTAACAGAAAAGCAAAGTTTACTTCATGTTGGTAAAGAAACTGTAATAAAGACTGTGATTGCTTACACTCTGGTCCAGACATTTAGGACTGTAAAGACGTGTATCAGCAATGCCCAAAACAGTGTATGTATAATCTGTATTCTAGTAACATTGCAAGTAATACTTAAGTCAGGTGGGGAGTGGAGCTCTCATCATTGGGGGAATGGTTATTTCTCATCTCCAGCTCTCTTAGTTTCATTCCCGGGTGCCCTATAAGGATTGATGAATCCTGTAGGAGTGCTTTAAGAACATGTATCACACTGTGTGCTGCAACTGAGAAAGACAAAGGAATTTATCACCTGAAAATTTACAGAGGCTCTGAAATGAATAGAAGCTTCAAGTATTTAGGTGTCGTAAGGCTTGATGACCATTTTTATGCTCACTGGAAGAAACACAGTTGCTTAGGGATTCTTCTAGTATAAATTTACCAGATTGGTAAAGTTTTGTGGATCTGAGTGACACCCAAAGAGCTAAAGTTCACTGACATGACATTTAGGCACATGTTTAAATTGTTTTGTGCCAATGCTTTCATTTCTTGTGTGGTTGTGCAAAGGAATGAGAGCTCTCTCTTTGCACATATTAGTCAGGATTTGGTCTCTTTGAGGATTGTTTTTCAAATATGAGAGCCATCCAGATTTTAAATGAAATGTTTTGACTTATGTGAAATCCTACTTTACTTTGCAAGAATTTCCATTAAGAACAGCAAGACTACTTGTTTGTTTAAAAATACCTTTGATCCTTGGCTTGCAAATTAAAATGAGCTGCTCAGCAAGACACACCACAGGAACTTTTATTACCTGACCACTCTTAAAAAGACCATTTTTGCATATTATACCAAATGGAATCTATGTCAGCTATAAAATCAAAGAAACGTTTGGGTTGGAATGTGTCTCTAATAATAATAGTAATTACACTTAGCACTTACTTAGCAATTCTCATCTGGAAAGCACTTAGAACCAGCATTAGCTACTTATTTCTCACAGAACAACAGCAAGGTAAGCAGTTATTCCACCTCCCTGTAAGAGGATGCATTGTTGGCCGGCAGATGATTGTTCACTGAAGAGAACAGAAAAGAAAAGAAAAAAAAATCAGCTAATCCAGAAGTTTTACAGAAGAAGAAGAAGGAAAAAAAAAAAAAGTATTTTTAATATTAATATCTAGGTTTAGGAGTAAGATAAAGTATGATGAAATAGCATTCATCCTCAAACTGCTTTATTTAGTCAATAATAACCCAATGGACTCATAGTGAAGACTATGAAATATTGCTACCATTCAAAAAGTTTATTTCCCAACCTATGATGCTGAATGTGAAAGTCAAATGGAAAACTCTACCTTCTGCTGAACCACTATTTTCCTGAATGCATGCAGGATGAGCAGTGTCTGTCAATCTCTCTTCCTATCTGACAGTCACTATTCCCCAAAAAATAACGTATCTCTGGAGTGTCTTATCCCAGATGCACTCCTCCGTTCCCTACGCTCTTGGAACTTAGAAAATTGTTGTCTACTTTCCAGAGTAACACAAAAGAGCTAGAATCTGCCTGGCTATCTGTTTCATTCTTCCCCTTATATCTCTTTTCTATAACCACGTTACCATTCCCTGTCATTTATGTAACTGCAGAAGACAATCTTCGTGCAACAATTTTGTGATAGAAGTTATTTGAATTAACATTCCAAATACATTAGGAAAAAAATAATAAAGAAAAGGCAAGTATAGAGCTATGGTAATAAATAATAAAAATATAATAAAAAATGTAGTGACTAAATAGGACAGTTTAAAAATAATCTCTCTTGAAGGAAGTGCAATACACAATAGTAAGTTCTTATTGGTAGACATAGATATACATTTTCAGCAAGATTCTTTTGTGTGTGCATTGAAAAGTATTCATTCAACAGCAGTGAACTTTTTTGCCAATCCATTTTTACAATATTTTGTTTCTAAGACTGCATATTTGGAACATCTTGAAAGGATTACTATTCAATATTTTAATTATATATATGAAAATAAGCTGTCATTGTGAAGACAAGATAATTTAAATACCTCATAGTCCCATCCACCTCTGCCTTTTTTTGTCAGTATCATTTGAATTCCAGTTCAGATTTGTTATGATCTGTTTCCTGCCCTGATCTTTACATGCTTGTATTCTGGAACTTTCTATTCCACACTAAAGAAGGTAAAATAAAAGCTCATTCAGTCTATCTATCCATCTGTCTGTTAATCCATTGAATCTTCCACTGTAGTATTCAATAAAAGCCAGGCTAGAGAAGGATTTTGTGAACAAAAAAAAAAACCCTTCAAATAATTAGAATATTAGTAAGCTACAATTGCTGTGATTTATTTTCCTAACAAATTATCATGATTGGTTGTAATCACATTAACCCTACCAATAATCACTGAATAGCATTATACTTGTTTTCATAAAAAACGTTCCAGAGTTATTATTTTCAGAAAGTCAAGACCTCTATCAATAAATTCAACATATATAACATGATTTTTTTCAACTATTATGTATGACACAACTAATTCTGAGAATGTATATTCTATATCCAACACACATAACAATTAAATAAGGCAAGATAAGAACAGTATATGGAATAAATTGTGCATATAGTGTTGTAAAAACAGATGATGAATGCAATTTAAATTAAAGCATTCAGTCATAAGGTCTGTAATGGAGATAGAGTTAGGGTAAAGGAATTAAAAGAGGAAACAAGGACAAGGTTTTCTTTTTAATTAGATTTGGTGTGAGATGGAATGTAGATAAGGTGGAGTTACACTCATCTCCCTCCAAAAAAAAAAAAAAAAAAAGTTCAAAATATTAGAGATTTTATAAAAGAAAAACAAGTGGGACAAAATATAGGATTCTGCAGTTAATTTAGACATAGTATTTTACTAAACAGTTATAAAAGTCACATCTGCTGAATAACAGAGCTGGACAAATTATTCAAAGTCAACAATTCATCCAACAAATAAACAAATATATATAGTATCATTTTGTGTGTGTGTGTGTGTTCTGGAACCATAGGCAATTGGAACTTGATATGCATTTGCAATATGTATTAGCAATAAAATATTGTCTGAGGACATACAAATTTTCAAAGTATTAAAGCCAACGCTAAAGCCATTTAAATTTTGTTTTGCTATTTCTTGCATATCCCTGATTGTTTTAGCTTTAAATAAAGTAAGTTCTCAATTTTTTCCATAGCTAAAAACCAGCTGCTCATGACCCCCACTACTGCCCACTTTTTTTTCTCTTTCTTCTTTTTTATTTATTTATTTATTTATTTATTTTGGAGTCTGTAAGCACTAATATTGTTTCCTGTCCACAAACAGCACTTCTCTCTAATTTTCCCAATCTTTTTTCCATCAACCAGATATTTAAAACCTTCTTCTTTTTCATATTTTAAGGTCTCACATTTCCTTTTCAAATGGAAAATTTTTACTATGGAAAAGTTTTACTATGGAAAATGATATACCTCTTATCACCATATACCTTTTAGAAACAGACTCTTGCTTTTCGTTTTATTGGCCCATGTTGTTCTTATTTATTTATTTGTTTGTCTTTTTTTTTTTTTCTCTCTGTTAAACAATTTGCTTTGCAGAGAAAAACAAAACAAAACAAAATTTCTCCTCCCAAGTTAAATGTGGCAATGAACTCCAAGCTTCTGCCTGGTTTACATGAAAGTTGGAGCTCAAATCCATTTCAGTCTTGTTCCATTGAAACTTGCAAGGTCAGTCATGCTCAATGCAGTTTTTGAAGTAGATGAAAACAAATTCTTGAAAGCTGTCAAACATCAGGACAAATCGGAATAATATTTATGATGGAGTTATATTTTAGTTGCTTCATCTTGCTCTGAGAAATTCAGTATTTATAGAAACACATTGCTTGTTCCATGGACTTCCAAAGTTATTTTGACATTAGCAGACAATAAGAAATAGAAATATACCTAAGCCAAAACACAGCATTCCACCAGCTACTAGGAAGAAAATTAATTCTGTTCTAACTGAAACCAGGACACCTATTAATAATTAACTTAGTATAAATTAGAATTATCTTTCAAGTTAACTTTTAAAACACAGATAATTTGAACTTGCTGAAGACTTTTAATCACACATTTAATGTTGTAACTTTGTATAACTTTAAAGTAACATGTGTTTTTGAATTGCATAAAAATGCATTTTAATGTTATTGGGAAAAAGAAAAAGGAAAGGGAAGGGAAGGGAAGGGAAGGGAAGGGAAGGGAAGGGAAGGGAAGGGAAGGGAAGGGAAGGGAAGGGAAGGGAAGGGAAGGGAAGGGAAGGGAAGGGAAGGGAAGGGAAGGGAAGGGAAGGGAAGGGAAGGGAAGGGAAGGGAAGGGAAGGGAAGGGAAGGGAAGGGAAGGGAAGGGAAGGGAAGGGAAGGGAAGGGAAGGGAAGGGAAGGGAAGGAAAGGAAAGGAAAGGAAAGGAAAGGAAAGGAAAGGAAAGGAAAGGAAAGGAAAGGAAAGGAAAGGAAAGGAAAGGAAAGGAAAGGAAAGGAAAGGAAAGGAAAGGAAAGGAAAGGAAAGGAAGACTTTAAAAAATAAAAAGTATCAGTCTTTCTATTAATTACATACATATTAAAAATTGACCCTTTCAGTTTCATTTTTAAAGACAGCTGCTTTTTTGCTTGTGTTGTGGTAACCCTTACTCCTGAACCACATTTCCACTGTTTCTGGATGTGTCTGGAAGAGGAGAGAGTGGAAGGGTTACTTTAAATTCTCCTTCCTTCCTTCCTTCCTTCCTTCCTTCCTTCCTTCCTTCCTTCCTTCCTTCCTTCCTTCCTTCCTTCCTTCCTTCCTTCCTTCCTTCCTTCCTTCCTTCCTTCCTTCCTTCCTTCCTTCCTTCCTTCCTTCTTTCTCTCCTTTTCCCTTCCTTGTAAATGATAGAAATTTTAGCACCAGCTCTACTCAGCTCGGTCACCCAATTCTAGGTCAAGAAAGACTTTTTCTTCTTCTGGGAAGACTGGTAGCAGCATTTTCTTTTTACTTCAAGTCTTCACCACATCCTTTGGGAACTGCAATCTCCTTCTCAGGATTATCTGGGCATTTTCACTCAAATTCTCTGCTATGGGAATTAATGCCTCAAGAACATTGTCAATGCCCAGTAGAATGTGCAACTTTCTCTGACAGCAAAACTCTTTTTCATCAGTTGTTCTAAAGCTCCAAAGTTTTTAAATTCCTGTGCTGAGACTTGCGCTGTATGTTAAATAGGGGAATTTGAGGAATTTGATGGAGTTAATATTGTACAGAGACTTCAGCGTTGAATGTTAGAGTTTCATTTCACCTAACATTTGCTTGTTAGACATCTGAGTCTAAACTGTTCACCTCAGGCTTCATTTATGGTTGTTGAAGATAAATATGCACTTCCAGAGGGTGACTGCTTTGATCTAATTTGGTTGCCTTTCATAGGATGAGATTAATCTCTCTCTTGAGATGCCTATTTCTTTTCATTGACGATAACACAAGCTCAAGATGACTAGCACAGCACTAGGTGTTGAATTTAAAACCACTGATGTTCAGGAAAAAAACAGTCCTACCTGACATTTTTTTATAATTGTCTGCACTTTGATATAATAACTAGTCCTTGCAGTTCAGTAAGAGGAGTGGATATTAAATGTTTTTGAAGTCTCACTTTTTTGACTGCTACATTTCTTCCATTCTTTAAAAATAAGTGCATAAATAACTAAAAATGTGTAGAAAATGCAATGAAGAAAAAGAGAAGATTCTGATGATATCTGAGGCTCCCAATTTGTGTGGAATATCTTCAGTAGGATTATATGAACAGATCTATATGATTCCTCTCCAGTGATTCTGATGCTGAAGGTGCACCAGCTCTCATCAGATGTTGTGCAAGCTGATTGATAATGCACAGTGCACAGCACGTTTAGAAAATTCAAATACAGTGCCCATGAGCAGGTAGGTCTACAACGAATAAGTAAGAGGGAAGGGAAGGGAAGGGAAGGGAAGGGAAGGGAAGGGAAGGGAAGGGAAGGGAAGGGAAGGGAAGGGAAGGGAAGGGAAGGGAAGGGAAGGGAAGGGAAGGGAAGGGAAGGGAAGGGAAGGGAAGGGAAGGGAAGGGAAGGGAAGGGAAGGGAAGGGAAGGGAAGGGAAGGGAAGGGAAGGGAAGGGAAGGGAAGGGAAGGGAAGGGAAGGGAAGGGAAGGGAAGGGAAGGGAAGGGAAGGGAAGCTTTTTCCAAGTATCACCAGTCCCAAACAACCTCCTTCCAAACTTCATAGACACAACGTCTATGTAACCAATAACCAGTTACACAAAATCAATTTTTCTCCTGTAAAGTTTACCTAAAAATTGTGTTTGACATATTAAGCTGGTAAAGTAAACCAAGCATTTGGTAGACTGTGTAAGTAGAAGGTTTAGATGAGTTCTTACATAGAGCATTCCTTACAGAGATTTCAAGTGCTTTATCTCACCTAGCTTTCGACACTTTATGACCGAGTTGCTCTATACAGCAACTGCATACATTCATGGACAATAAAGAGAGACTGGAAAGAACTAAGCCCACAGACTAAGTATCTAAAAGTAAATAGCATGTGTCAAGACCAAAAATTGTGAATATGTGCATGTATGAAAATACATACCATTATGTCATGTTTCTTGGACTCCTGCACAGTGTATCTGATTGTAATCTACTGATAAATCACATAAAAAAGGTCAATTTTGTAACTACATGTAGTCTTCAACATAATGAATGCACAGTAATGGCATAGGTAGTAAGATTTCCACATCTGACTCACTGCTACTGTGCAATAGTTGTATGTACATTTCAGTGAATGCTGAATACATTCACAAGTTAATTTAGCATGGGTGTTCCTGAGTTTTATACATAATGACTACTTTTGTTTTCCTTTGAAAATACTATCTCCTATAAATATTTTATTTAGTAATGATTAACTGGAAGCTGGCAACTATTTTGGAAAAGCTGAGATATAAAGATGATTTCTGTAACTGCCTAGAGTTTTGATTATTTTTATGATACACTTGAAATTATGATCATTGGATCAAATACAGAAATAACATTACAAAGTAGACATTCCTCTTGCACACATTTTATAAACAAAACCCTGTACCTGCCTGCCACATTCTACTCTTTTCTTGCTCTTCACTCATATTATTCAGAGACTATTGTTGTACAACGGGAAGTAAATGAATGTTTTATTTTGATCTCTAGTTGCCTGGAGACTAGATCCCAGAAGTACAAGATGTCTCTCCTGTTCAAATTGAAACAGTAGATGCTCTGCTCATCTGTCATTTCCAGTTCATGCATTTGTTGTCTAAATATGATTTCTCTTGTACACCTACTCTTTTTAAACTAGTAACCTGTATATGTTATGTTCATTTGAGGCACTGAAGAATGATTATTAAAGAAGCTTGATTTATCATAGACGAGTCAAAATATTGCATATAAATTGTAGATTCAGAGTTTTATTCAAAACTCAGTAGGAGTGTAAACGTCACACAAATGGCTATTCAAATAAAATCAATACACAAACAGTAGAGCTACAAAAATATAAAATAATACATGAGATGGAATGCTTGCAGAATTTCTATTGTAAAATATATGCTAACACATACTTCACATACTTTCTGGTATTCTGAAAGAGAAACTGAGGTCAGCTGTTACAGTTTACTGCATTGTTAAACAGCAAGCATGTGCCACATATCAGTTACACTGATTTTATCAGAGGAGACTCTTTCATTTCAGCCTTGTTGTTCCTTGTTGTCCCTTGTTTGTTTGTTTTTTTTGTTTTTTTTTTTTTGGTTCTCTATGTGACCTAAGAAACTATCCAAAAAAGGTAAGATGTTTAACTCAGATTACTACAGGCACTAATTAGACCATTTATCTTCCAATAATCTAGACGAAAGGCAGTTAAATGTAATGCTACCTGAAATGAATTCATATAATATACTCAGTAAACAATGAACTTCAGGGGTTTTGGATAAGGAATGACAAATTAAAAACAATCAAAAAACAGAACAAAGATGATTAATTGTGATTAGGCTGAGGAGAAGATCAGAACTATTCAATTGTATTCCCCTTGAATATTTCTGTACTTACAAGCAGAACAGCATCACACCATTACTGGTGATTTCCACCACACAGCCATTCACTCACCCCCCCCCCCCCCCCTCCCTCTCTGGGTTGGGGGAGAGAAATGGGAAAGTGAAACCTGTGAGTTGAGATAAAGACAGTTTATTAAGACAGGAAAATACCAATAACAACAATAATAATAATAATAACAATAATAATAATAACAATAATGATGATAATAGTACTACTACTAAAAATGTGTACAAACAAATGATGCACAATGCAATTGCTCACCATCCATTGACCGATGCCCAGCCTAACCCCGAGCAGTCCGGCCCCCCTCCCCCCGGCTAGCCACCCCTATATATTGTTTAGCATGATGTCAGATGGTATGGAATACCCCTTTGGCTAGTTTGGGTCACCTGTCCTGGGTCTGTCCCCTCCCAGCTCTTGCTGCACCCCCAGCTTGCCCATTGGCAGGACAAAGCAAGAAGCTGAGACATCCTTGGCTTGGTGTAAGCATTGCTCTGCAACAATTAAAACATCGGGGTGTTATCAGCACTCTTCTCATCCTAAGCCAAAACATAGCATT
Source organism: Netta rufina (assembly GCF_964035555.1). NCBI lineage: Eukaryota > Metazoa > Chordata > Aves > Anseriformes > Anatidae > Netta > Netta rufina. The sequence continues at coordinate 34,269,236 of NC_140123.1, read as the reverse complement.
CTACCAGCTACTAGGAAGAAAATTAACTCTGTCCTAACTGAAACCAGGACATGTGGAGACCAAAATACAGATGAGTAACACTTATCCTGGCGAATCTCATCCACTGTAATGCTGAATCTATACAGTATCCTGCCTTGAAGAAAGAAGTCAAAGGGGATCTTTACTGTTAGTGTTTCTATTGGATATTTTGCATTTTTTTTCACCCCCTTCCTTTCTCTTTTCTCAATGACATGCAGAATCACCATATTTGCATTTGTTCCTTCTTTTGAACACTTTCCTATTGTTTTACCTCGGATAACTGTTTTCTTTGCAGTGCCACCTGAAAAAAAAAAAAAAAAAGAGGCCTTTGAACAAAATCCACCCAAAAATAGTTGTTTTTGCTCTAGCAGTCTTTAGCAGAAGACTTTTTCATAGAATCATAGCACAGATTTTTCTAACACATATAATAAAATAAAATTGAAAACATGCTTTAACAGACATATGAAGAATTTAATTCACAGCAAATAATAAAAGCAATAGAGGCACCTTAAAATTCATAAGAATTCATCTATTTGCGTGTCTGCAGAAAATGAGGGAGATGCCAAGATTTTAATCTGTTGAAGTGCAGTCTTTATATCAAAGGTAAGTATCAGATTTAAAATAAAGTATAAAGGTTCCCCATTTTAAGAAAAAATAATAAAAAAAAGCTATATTTTTGCTGATCTTCTTTGCTTGTAAGTATTTGTCTACCTTTGACCTAACAAGGATATGTTTTAAGTGTAACACGACTGCTTAGAAATTCTAATTAATAGTCCTAATGGAAAGATTAGAAATATAAGTCTCACTTTATTTATTTATTTATTTCAGATTAATAATGTCAGTGTCCACCAGATTGGGCAAAGGTGTCCAACTTAATGTCAGCATACAATCAAAATACTAAATTAAAAAAAAATAAAATTCAATTGAGCAATTAAATTAAACAATTGGAAAAAAAAAAGGAAAATAAACATAGAAGAGACAGACAAGTTAGTAAAGGAAAGAATAAACAAAAAAGAGGTGAGAAAAACCTAGAATTTAGGAAAAGAAAATGTATGTAGAATAAAGAAATCATAGCACCCAAGAAAAAGAAAGAAGGCACACATACACACACACACACACACATATATGTATATATATATAAGGTAATTAGTTGAAAAGCCCTGTTCATGGACATTTTCTGCTGTGCTCATTGCTGATTTTAGTCGGCTTCCTTCTGAAATGTTATGTTTCACAAGTTTGACAGGATCCTCACTTAGTAATCACGCAATTTAGAAGATATTCAGAGGCACCATGAATTTGCCTTGACTATGATTAGATATCCTTTCTTTGGAAACCATGGAGTAACACAGAAACATGATGGAAAATGCATAATAGCTCAGACACACCTTAGTAAGTAGTTGGGATGCAGCTGGGCATATACCTGAACCAATAATGCACAAACACTTCTGTATACTTTCTGTCACCCTCAGGCCACCTCATAACAAAGAAGCTAGTATACATTTTCAACATACCTAAAGGTGATTTTAAAGGCCTGTGTTTTATGTTACACTAATTGACTCTTTAGCAGGTTGTATTTGGACAAATCTTTCCATCCTTTACTAATCAAATTTATATGACCTGTGGCCAAATAAAGTCATCAAGCCACCAGTCACATTCATATTTGTCTTACTAAACTTTATTTTTAATATGTGTATTTTGTGGTGGTCTTACCCAGCTGTGAAGCTGAGCTCCAACACAACTGTTGTCTCACTCCCCCTCCTCAAAAGGAGAGGGGGAGAAAATACAATGGAAAGGGCTCAAGGGTTGAGATAAGGACAGGAAGATCTCTCAACAATTATTGTGACAGGCAAAACAGACTCAGAGTAGGGAGATTAGAGAAATGTATTATCTATTACTAAAAAGTTAGAGAACTGAGAAACTGAAAGCAAACTAAAATCACCTTCCCCCACATCCACCCTCTTCCACCTCTTCCCCCCAAGCAGTGCAGGGGAACAGGGGAAAGGGAACAGGGGAATGGTGGCTGTGGTCAGTCTGTATAGCATTTTGCTGCTCCTCCTCTCTGCCCCTGCTCCACGTGGGATCCCTCCTACTGGATGCTGTCCTTCCCAAACTGATCCTGCGTGGGCTTCCCCCAGGCAGTAGCCCCTCAAGAACTACTCCAACATGGGTCTGTACCATGGGGTCCATCTGTCAGGAGCAAACTGCTCCAGCATGGGTCCCCCATGGGCGGCAGCTCCCCCCAGATCTGGGTGGATCCTGCGTGGTGCTCCTGTGGGGGCTCCTCTCCATGGGCTGCAGCTCCTGCCTGGGGCCTGCTCCTGCAGGGGCTCTCCATGGGCCGCAGCCTCCTCCAGGCCACATCCACCTGCTCCACCAGGGGCTCCTCCGCAGCCTGCAGTGTGGAGATCTGCCTCATAGGCTGCCTGCTCCAGCAGAGACCTCTCCACAGCCCGTAGGGGAACTTGTGCTGTGTGCCTGGAGCATATCCTGCCCTCTTGCTGCACTGACCTGCAGGGCTGTTCTCACTCCTCACTCTCCCAGCTGCTGTTGTGCAGCAGGTTTTGTTTGTTTGTTTGTTTGTTTGTTTGTTTTTTTCCCCTTTCTTAAGTATGTTGTCACAGAGGTGCAAACATTGCTTATTGGTTCAGCTCTGGCCAGCGGCGTGTCCCTTTGTAGCTGTCTGAAACTGGCCCTTATCTAACAAGGGGAAGCTTCAGGATTCTTCTAACAGACACCACCTCTACAACCCCAATACCAAAAAACTTGCCACATAAACCTAATACAATCTTACAGAGGTATATTAAGGAACTACAGGTTTTCCATATTGACAAGATATTGCACTTGGAACTGCAGCTAGCGTGGATTGGCTTAGTTGAATCACAAAAGGATACAATGCACAGACTAGCCTTCAAGCTGAAATAATTCAACACTTAATAAAACAAAACTCCTTTGAAGGTCCTTGGTGTTTAGCCTGAGTAACTGAGACCTGAAGTTGTTTAAAAAGCAATCTAAAGGTTGTGAAAATCTGTGTATTTATAGATGTAAGGATATGTGTAAGGAAAGTATCTCTTCCTGTAGGAGTATCTGTTCAAGGACCTTGTTCAATGCAAAAAGGGACGGTAAGAAAGGGAGAAAGCCATAAACAAGAACAGACAGGAGAACAAATGTGACTGACAAATGACAAGGAAGTTTCTGATAGGAAATAAACCTAGGCAGTCACATTAATTGATAAGGACATATGTGTGGTGGTTTTACCGTGCTGGGCAGCTAAACCCCACAACCGCTCTCTCACTCCCCCTCCTTTAGATGAGGAGGGGGAGAAGTAAAGCAAAGAACAACTCACGGGTTGAGATAAGGATAATTTAATTAAAGGGAAATAATTATAATAATTAAATAAAGACTACCATGAACTAAACAATTTAAGTAAGGGGAAATAAAAGGGAAAGGGGAAAAAGGGAGGAAAACAAACAAACAAAATAAATGAAAGCGATATGGAATTGCAGAGGAAAGAAATTACTCTCTACTTCCCACAAATGAGCGATGATTGACCACGTCCTTGAAGCAAGGCCTCAACGCACGCAGCCGGTGTTCGAGAGGAGGACCGACGTCTTCTCAACGAGAGCCCACCCCTCCCCTCTTCTTCCTGTTTCCACCTTTTATTGCTGAGTGTGACACCACATGGTATGGAATATCCCTTTGATTGGTTTAGGTCAGCTGCCCTAGTGATGTTTCTCTCCTCACTTTTTTGCCCACCCCCTAGGAGGGTTAGAGAAAGGCCCAATGCTGTGCCACTGCTGCTCAGCAGTAGACACAACACTGGTGTGATAACACTGCTGTTCCAGCTACAAGTACAGAGTACGGCACTGAATGGGCTGCTGCCGGGAAAGTTAACATTCCAGCCAGACCCAGTACAATATGAGAGTGTGAAAACAAATGAGGAGACAATGAAAAAAAAAATAAATAATAAAAAAGATCAACTGGGACTTTGCAGATAACAAGACTGTGAACCAGGGGTACCCAGACTGGGAGAGGTAGGAGAATCAGTAAAGTTTTGCAAACACATGGTGGAACATGCAGGGGAAAAAGGGATCAAAAAGAAAAAAAAAAAAAAGAAAAAAAAAAAGAAAAAGGTGAACAGACGGGGGTGTAAAAGGGATCAATCATATAACAATGAGGATGGTCAGCATGCTTGTCTGGCTGAGCCCTGTGCATGACAATTAACTGTCCAGTGGAGAAGATCAGGTTCAAGACCAGCTAAGGAACCTTAGCTGGTTCACAAGTCCATGGGACCTGAAAAGATACATTTGTGGGTCCTGAGGGAACTGGTAGACATAATTACTAAGCCTCTGTCCACTATATTTGAGAAATCGTGGAAATCTGGTGAAGTTTCCACTGACTGGAAGAGGGGAAAAATTACCCCCATTTTCAAAAAGGGGAAAAAAAGAAGACCCAGGGAACACAAATCAGTTAGTCTCACTGTTGTGCCTGGCAAGACCATGGAGCAGATCCATTTCTCTCTCTGTCTTGGATATGTGCTCAACTTCACTACTGGTTGAACATGAAGAGGGGAAAGCAGCAGCTGCATCCTCCAGCCTTGGCAGAGGCACCAGGTCCCCTGATACTGGACTGGGCCTCCATAACTGCATAGGAGTGGGCCTAGGACAGAGGAGGTGGTCACACTCTTACATCACCAAATGAAGTAAGTCAGACTTGTTTCTAATTCATCATTCACATTGACAAAACATACAAGTATGTATAGAACATGAAAAATCTTATGAATTTGGACTTCATTTTACATCATAAAGAAACTGACCACTAGAGGAAGGAAGAATATTCATATAAAACCAAGCTAGGTCTTTTTAAAATGTTGCAATTATTGACAGAATCTGCCTTACTAGTTTCCCTCTGGGTATATTCTATTAAATTAATTAGTCTTGCACCTGAAATGGCATGTGTATGACCTTTATCCCACAAGTTGGAATCATTGTAAGGCTTCCTGTATTTACAGCTGTCATGGACTGTCTGTGTAAGTAAAGGGAAAAGAGGTATGGTAAGTCAATCATGGTGTCAATGAATGAATGCACTTTTTTTTTTTTTTTTTCCACAAAATCACAGAATCACAGAACAGTAGGGGTTGGAAGGGACCTCAAAAGATCATCAGGTCCAGCCCCCCTGCCAAAGCAGGTTCCTCAGAGCAGGCTGCCCAGGTAGGCGTCCAGACAGGCCTTGAATATCTCCAGAGAAGGAGACTCCACAACCTCCCTAGGCAGCCTGTTCCAGTACTCCGTCACCCTCACCATGAAGAAGTTCTTTCGCAGGTCAGTGTGGAACTTCCTGTGCTCTAACTTGCAGCCATTGCCCCTTGTCCTATCCCCACAAACCACTGAGAAGAGGTTGGCTACATCCTTCTGTCCCCCACCCCTCAGATATTTATATACATTGAGGAGATCCCCTCTCAGTCTTCTCCAGGCTGAACAGACCCAGGTCTCTCAGCCTTTCTTCATAAGGAAGATGCTCCAGGCCCCATATCATCTTTGTGGCTCTCCGCTGGACTCTTTCCAGGAGATCCCTGTCTTTCTTGTACCGGGGAGCACAGAACTGCAGACAGTACTCCAGGTGAGGCCTGACCAGGGCAGAGTAGAGGGGAAGGATCACCTCCCTTGACCTGCTGGCCACACTCCTTTTAATGCACACCAGGATCCCATTAGCCCTCTTGACCACAAGGGCACAGTGCTGGCTCATGGTCAACTTGTCATCCACCAGGACCCCCAGGTCCTTTTTGTCAGAGCTCCTCTCCAGCAGATCATCTCCCAGCCTGTACTGATACTTCGAGTTGTTCCTTCCCAGGTGCAGGACTCTACACTTGCTCTTATTAAATCTCATTTGGTTTCTTCCTGCCCATCTCTCCAGCCAGTCCAGGTCTCTCTGAATGGCAGCACAGCCTTCTGACATGTCAGCCACTCCTCCCAGCTTTGTGTCATCAGCGTACTTGCTGAGGGCAGACACTATTCCCTTTCAAGGTCATCGATGAAGATGTTGAACAAGACCAGACCCAGCAAATTGTTCCCTGGGGAACACTGCTAGTCACAGGCCTCCAGCCAGACTCTGCTCTGCCGATCACCATCCTCTGAGCTTGGCCAGTCAGCCAGTTCTCAACCCACCTTGCCATCCACTCATCTATCCCACACTTTCTCAGCTTTGCTAGTAGAATGTCATGGGAGACAGTATCAAAAGACTTGCTAAAGTCAAGGTAGATGACATCCACCGCTCTCCCCCCATCTACCCAGCTGGTGATGCCAACATAGAAGGCAACAAGGTTGGTCGAGCACGACTTCCCCTTGGTGAATCCACACTGACTACTCCTTATAACCTTCTTCTCTTCCAATTGCTTGGAGATGGCATCCAGAACAAGCAGCTCCAATACCTTTCCAGGGACAGAGGTGAGACTGACTGGCCTGTAGTTTCCCAGATCCCCCTTCCTGCCCTTCTTGAAGACTGGAGTGACATTGGCTATCCTCCAGTCTTCAGGTACCTCACCTGTTCTCCAGGACCTTTCAAAGATGATAGAGAGTGGTTCGGCGATCACATCTGCCAGCTCCCTTAGCACATGTGGATGCATCCCATCAGGACCCATGGATTTGTGTGCATTGAGCCCACTCAGACACTCCTGAACCACTCCCACATCCACCAGGGGGGAGCCCTCCATTTTCCAGACCCTTTGTCCTATTGCTAGGGGCGAGGAGTCCCGGGGGAGTGTCCTTGAAGCAAAGACTGAGACAAAGAAAGCATTCAGTATCTCTGTCTTCTCAGCGTCTCCCGTGACCAGGACACCCCCCTCATTCAGCAAGGGACCCACATTATCCCTAGTCTTCCTCTTGCTGTTTACATACTTGAAAAAAACCTTCTTATTATCCTTTATCTCTTTTGCAAGCCTCATCTCTAGGTGGGCTTTAGCCTTCCTCGTCATGTCCCTGCAGGCCCTGACGACACATCTATACTCCTCCCAAGAGGACAGGCCCTTTTTCCACATTTCATAGACCTTCCTCTTCCTTTTGATCTTATCGATGAGCTCCTTGCTCATCCACGTGTGCTTCCTGCCCCCCTTCCCCAATTTCCTATTCTGCGGGATGCACCAATCCTGAACATGGAAGAAGTGCTGCTTAAATGTAGCCCAGCTCTCACAAGCACCCTTGCCTTCTAGCAACCTATCCCATGAGATACTCCCAAGCAGGTCCCGGAAGAGGTCAAAGTTGGCTCTTCGGAAGTCCAGGGTAGCAATCCTGCTTTTAGCCTTACTTCCTTTGCCTAGTTCCATCAAACTCCACCATCTCATGGTCGCTGCATCCCAAGCTGCCCCCAACCTTCACATCCCTAACAAGGCCATCCCTGTTGGTAAGAACGAGGTCCAGGAGCACCCCACACCTCGTCGGCTCCTCTACCACCTGTGTCAGAAAACTGTCCTCAACGCATTGTAGGAACCATTTGGACTGCTCGTGCCTGGCTGAGTTGCTTACCCAGCAGATGTCTGGGTAATTGAAGTCCCCCATGAGGACCAGCGCTCGTGATCGTGAGGCTACTAGCTCGTAGAAGACCTCATCAACTTCCTCCTCCTGATCTGGAGACCTGTAGTAGACCCCCACCACTGTGTCTCCCATACCAGCCCACCCCTTAATTCTTACCCACAAGCTCTCCACTTGTCCTTCACCCTCCCCCAGCTGGAGCTGGGTACACTCTAATTGCTCCCTCACATAAAGGGCAACCCCACCCCCTTGCTTCCCCAGCCTGTCTTTCCTAAAGAGGACATAGCCCTCCATGACTGCATTCCAGTCATGTGAGCTGTCCCACCGCATCTCAGTGATCGCAACAAGATCGTGGCCCCGCAACCGAACACAGATCTCGAGCTCATCCTGTTTATTTCCCATGCTCCGTGCATTGGTGTACAGGCATTTTAGGGAACCGGCAGGTGCAGTTACCCCTGGGGGGATGCAAGAAGAAGATACTGGACAGGGGATCGGGAACACTACCTTCTCTGAGGAGCCTTCAGACAATCCTACAGGAGAGCTCAGAAGTTTTTCCCTGTCTTCAACAGTGACAGTAGTGATGACTTCCCCCAGCCTTTCTCTGTCACCTTTAGCTCCCCTCGCTTCCCCCATCAAACCTAGTTTGAAGTTTAAAGCTAGTTAAACTTTTAAAGCTAGTTTAAAGCCCTGGTAATCAGTCCAGAGAGCTTGATCCCCAACACACTTGCGCCCCACTTGCTCAGTTGGTGTCTGTCCATAGCCCACATACCCGGCCCAAGATCAAAATACCCAAATCCTTGGTTCAGACACCACCCCCTCAGCCAGTCATTTACCTGTCCTGTTCTGCTCCTTCTATCTGCATCCCAGTCACCCAGCGGAAGGGCAGAGGAGAACACTACCTGCACGCCTGATCCCCTCAACAACCTCCCCAGGGATGCAAAGTCCTTTTTAATATTTTTTATTTTTCTAATAACGGCTTCCTGGGATCCAACCTGAATGACTATGAGAGGATAGTAGTCCTCCGGTTTAATAAGCCATGGCAGAGCCTTCCTCACGTCTCTGACACATGCCCCAGGAAGACAACACACTTCTCTGGCTAGGTTATTTGGGTGGCAGGTAGGAGCTTCAGTGCCCCTCAGCAAGGAGTCCCCAATCACCAGGACTCTCTGCTCTTTTTTTTTTTTGTGGCACAGGTTACAATGCGGTGCTCCATCCGGCCCTGATCCTTATGTTTTGCACTTCCCCCAATCTTGACTCTCTTCTCAGGGTTGCTTCCCGGGTTCGGACTACTGTCCAGACCTTCAGCCTCTTCTGCAACCTCCCTGACAGCCTCAAATCTATTTCACAGGGACACCGTGGGGGTAGGTGGCACCATAGGTGTCTGGGGCAGAAGTCTCTTTCTGCTCCGAGCCAAGACAGGGGTCCAGCCCCTTTTCTCTTGCGGACAGTCTAGCCCTCTGTTCCGCATGTGTTCAACGGGGGCAGCCTCTACCCCTTGTTGGGACATAGGAGAGGGCTGCAACAGCAGGGGCAGGGAGACCCCTCCTATCTGTCACCCTCAGAGACTCCCTCAGGCTGCCGATTTCTTGCTGCAGCCCAGCTACATGCTCGAGGAGTCCCTGAAGCAGGGCACACCTGCACCCGTGACAGCGCTCTCCTCCCTCATGTGGGAGAGTTTACTCTGACAAATAGCATTCAATGAGGTAGAAATTTTAATTTGTTTTACTTACTGCTAATAGTGCTGGACGTTCTCTTATGGACAGAGCGTAAATGATGAGCATAGTATTGGCATTACTTTATGAATGGAAAATTCTTTTTTGTTTTAATTAATTTTCTTAAGGTGACAAGATGTTGATCTACAGAAGTGACTAAGGAGGAATGAAACACTTCTAAAACAAAAATCACCATTCAACTCATCTGTATCACTTAGCATGGCTATGAGGGAAATAAACTGCTTTTACATGTATTATACATGAAACATGGTGCCAAATATTTTATTTTAGTTACAAAAGTATTGTAATTCTGAGAACCCTGCAATAACATAGGAATTCTGATCAAGACTGATATCAAAGTCAACACAACAGCTTGTACAGTATTCACCACTAAAATTTACAGCAAGATTTTGGGTTTCAGTGTCCAACTCTGGGTACTCTAGAAGGCTATAATTGTTTATCCACTGATGTTTCAAATATTGTTAGCAAACATGATTAAACCTGAGTTTCTAAACTTTGCAGGCTATGGGAAATGTCAAGGATTAATTCCAGGGGGGAAATATCACCATAATTGTGTCTTCTGTTGATGTGGGGTACTCTATAAACTTTTCCATTCCTTTTTTATAAATGGAATTTATTGGAAAAGGAAAATCCCACAAACATTTTCTAGGGAACCTCTTGAGGAGGAGAGGTGGGAATAATTCATTTGATTTACCGTTGTCTCCTTTTTCTATCTAGCCTCTTGATATGTAGTCTAAAGTATAAAAGAGAGAATATTGCCTCTAGTAAAACCACATAGTTTTAATTTGCAAAGAATTTTGATATTGTGAAAGGACAAATGTTAACTAATTACTGTTATGAAAAAATCCATACTTAAGTGTTTACATTTAAACACTTCAGCCTTTGAGGTTTGTCCTAAGGAGAACCATCCAAACCTTCCATAAAAACTTTCTAGTGTTGAAGAACATGATTAAATGTGACTCTTCATACACTGTATTAAAAACAATTCTGGAATAGTGCACTTGTGAAAATAGTTGTTTAAACGATTCTTTTTCTTTGTTTCTTTCCCTATTTTCCATTTAACTGTACTTTTACCCCCCAAAAAGCAGCAGAATAAAGCTTGAAGTAGAATGCCATTCTGACAAATCCAGTATTATATTGGAAGTTTATATTTATTACTAGTTTATGTTTATGTTTATGTTTAATGATGACACAAAACTATTAAAATGCCTCAGCTTCTTCTAATAACTATATAACAGCAGCACCGCTGTGGAGCTGAATGAATTACATTTTCATGCTTTTAGGTGGGGTTAAAATGAAAGAGAAAAAAAATCCCTCTCCATTATCAGGGTAATTAGTTCCATAAATTTCTTTATGTCTTCAGTGAAGAAATGGGGTAATTACATTGTGAAATTTCATTTTCCTAAGGGGACACATTAATTTATGGGCACATGTAATATTTGTTTCAGCACAAGGTTTTCACATTCTGAACATGTACTTCATTATGTGGAAAAAAAAATATTTTAAAGCACCCAGGATTCTACGTATAGTACAATGTGTATTATTATTTTTTAATTTAGATAAATTATTTTTAGGAAATCTCTTGGATTATGACCTTCATTAAGCACACTAGTTTAAAACAGGAAAAAAAAAAAAGTCATTGTACTTTTATTCCCTGAGAGAAGAAAATATTTCATTTCTAGATAGATATTAAAGTTCATAAAGTATCATTAAAGAACAGTAAGTATGGTGGCAACTTAATTATTATACAACACTATGAATATGTTTGGGGTCCATGTTTTATTAAATTTTATTTCATGGGAAATGTACTATGGTAATTATCTACACAGCTTTAGCTATCTTTCTATTAGTCCATCAGTAATATCATCTCTGTTAAAGGTTAATAACATTTTTATTATTTAATCTACTACATTTTATTGAATACTTCATGTATTCTGAGGTAGTCAATCTGAGCAGCCTTCTTACGCCCTTGTTATGCTCAAAACCTTGTTAATGCACAAAGAGGAAATGCATCTTATATATAAAGCCAGGAATTTATTGTTAGTGTCACTGCAATCTTAACAGTCTAATTCAAGAATCATTATTAGTCTTGATCTGATCCTCACAGAAAAAGAGAGTGAAGAGTAATGAGGTTAAAATCATTCATGTACTCCTTAGTTTCTACTTTTCCTGTTGTCATGGTCACCTTTCCCGTGCTGCTTGGTGGTTTCATTACATCAGTGATGGTGTTGATGCTATGGAAAGTCATCAGCACCTGGAGTTTTTTTTGCCAGGAGGAGTGTGGTGGTCATGTTTACATTTTCTTCTTCCTCACGCTAGGGTCCACTTGGGATTATTTTTGTGTTTGCTAAAACACTTTTACATTTTTTCTTCATTTCTTTGCAGCTCCAAATTTCATCCAAAATTACTGTATGTGTAATTCATGTCAGATATACAAGAATTCTTCTTTGTTGTTTTTATTGACAAAACAAGTCTTACACTGTTCCAGGTCTGCGTCTCTGTCACTGACCGTTACTGGATTGCTTACTGTTGTGGGGCCTTCAGTGCCATCCTGTACCCCATCCCTTTTCATCCCAGTCCTGTGTTCCACTGTACCACCTCTCAATCAATGTCTCTGCTTTCACTGAGAATCATGTAATATAGAGGCTTTATGCCTCTATGCACAGTGAGCCCAAATCTGTGCAATGCAGAATTGCCTGTGCATAAGGCTGGTTGCTCCACAGTGGCAGCTAGTTGCTATTTTCAACCTGGACACCTGGTACTCAAAAATCCCATCATTTTCAGCGGTTTCAGGGCAATGATTAGTCAGTCTCTGATCATTTGTGGGCATCCTTTGTAACAGACTCAAACTTCCACTGAAGTTCTTCCCTTACTGTATAATGTGATTGACTTTAAACAAGTCTATCATCCCAACAGCATTTTTAGGACTGTGAAGGACAATTCCCTCATCTTTAAGTGCACACAGATAAGTAAAAAAGATGGGCAGTAGACCCAGGGATTTATTTATTTATTTACTTTTAAAGGAGCTATTAGCTTGTTATATTTTTTTATCATGAAAATGACTCAGTTGTGCACACATTTCTGACTGTTACTGCTTCCAAATTCCTATTCATGTAGTTCTGTCCCAATACTGCCTTGCTTAGGAGAAGACATCTGAGCAGTATACCTTTATTTATAAAAGAAAAAAGATTCTTTCTATATAAAAATGAATTTATAATAAATAAAAACAAATAAAATGAATAAATTTATGTTACAAGGGTTTAGAGACTTATAAGTGTAACACCATCTGTTTTTACAGCACCATGTTTCATTACAATATATTATAATGCAAATGCATTTAACAGTTTTCTCAGGAAAGTAGGCAAAATTCACAATTTATCTTGGCAGGAAAATATTGGCCTTTTCTTGTGAGTTGGCTGTTATAAACTGTTGTTTAGCACTAAATTACTGACCATCTTGAACAGGTACAATTGATTCCAGGAAAATCTCTTATTGAGAGCTAACCTAGGGGTTGATCTAGAGTATGCTGTTGCACTGTGACAGTCTACAGGCATCTGCAAGTATCAGGATTGAATAACCACCGTTAAACCAACACCCTATTATCCTATAACACCTATGATTTTGAAGCAAACATTTGCACACTTGTCCTGTCTGTTACATATCCTGTCTCTTCTCCAGAACAAAGTTGATAGGATGAATTTTTTTTTCTATGTAACTTTAAAGATATTTATACCCATAACTGTTCTACTAAGCAATAGCTAGGAAGGAGATCTAGTAGTTGGGGTTCCAGTCTTCCATGAAACTTATGCTGTATCTGTTAGCCCCATAAAGATGGAGACCAACAAACCTATGAAGTCTCAAATAGCAGGTAACAAATGTACTTACGCATCTAAATCCGATCCTAGGGAAATGTCCAGAATGATTTAGGCTCTGGGCTCCACTGACTGTGAGCATAGCTCAGTTATCTAACTAACAGATGGAAATAACTTGTCTTTGGATCAGAAACACCTTGTCTTTGTATCATCTGCTCAGCACTTGTGAGGATACACCTGGAGTGCTGTGTCCAGTTCTGGGCTTCTCCTTACAAGAGAGACATGGACATATTGGAGAGAGTCCAGTGAAGGGCCTCTAAGATGATTAACATTTCTCCATTGTGTCAAAGCTAAGAGAGCTGTGATTGTTCAGTTTGGAGAAGAGGCTCATAGGGGATCTCAATCTATAAAATTACCTTAAGGCATGGTGCAAAGAGACAGGCTCTTTTCTGAGATGCCCAGTGACAGGACAAGAGACAACTGAAACACAGGAGGTTCCATCTGAACATCATGAAACATTTCTTTACTGTGAGGGTGACCAAGCACTGGCTTGGGTTGCCTAAGAGGTTATGTAATTTCCTTCCTTGGAGATACTCAAAAGCTGTCTGGACATGGTCCTGAGCAAGTTGCCCTAAGTGTCCCTGCTTGAGCAGGGTGGTTGGACCAGATGACGTCCAGAGGTGCTTTCCAGCCTCAGCCACTCTGTGGTTCTGTAACAAACTGGAAAATATTTTAAATGCCTAAATGCTCCAAAGAAGTTGCAAAGTAGAAGCCTGAGGATAGACTGAGAATAAAACAAAGACACAGGAGCTTTTTTGGGTAAACAGATTCAATGTCTGTATCTAAGTAGTTTCTACTTTACTATTTGAGTGGATTGACAATATAGTCAGTGAAGTATAGAGAACTATCCCTCTGTCTGAGTGCATGTATATTCTTCAGCAAGAAATGTACAGTTTTCTAGATTCTATTTATCATGTTGTTAAAATCATTATTGACCTTATAGAAAACTTAATAACTCAGTATATATACAAACACTAACCCTAATGTCACCTAATTTAGTCAAAATGAGTCACACCCCAGGAATCAATTTACCTAAACATGGGTGTGTAATGATATTTTAGATGCTGAACTATCATAAATGGCTTCCAGCCACTAATCGAAAAAAGATACAGATGTCCCAGATTTCACAGCTGTTGGATAAGTGCCTTGGATACCCTAGAATACTTTACATGTATGTCAGTGATATTCAAGCAACTAAATGAAGTCCTAGGTATCTAAAAATTTAGGTGAGTCACTAAGATGCGTTCTTGAGACTCACTCCACAAACATTTAGATGCCTAGAGCCCCCACAAGAAGTACCTCAAATAGAGAGCTTCTCAAGTCATTTCTGAGGTTTAAGGAGAAGTACAGGATTTGTATAATCCCAAACAATTCTTGTGAATGTAAAATATTATGTGGGATCCTGAAACAGTTCAGAGTAAAATCTCAGATTTCTCTTGAGGGAAATGGTGTAAAGTCTTGTGTTGTTTGGCTACTAAAGTAGGCCTGGGGCCTGGAGAACAAGTCCTACGAGGAGCGGCTAAGGGAGCTGGGCTTGTTCAGCCTGGAGAAAAGGAGGCTCAAAGGCGACCTTATTGCTCTCTACAGATACCTTAAAGGAGGCTGTAGCGAGGTGGGGGTTGGTCTGTTCTCCCACGTGCCTGGTGACAGGACAAGGGGGAATGGGCTAAAGTTGCGCCAGGGGAGGTTTAGGTTGGATGTTATGAAGAACTTCTTTACCGAAAGGGTTGTTAGGCATTGGAACAGGCTGCCCAGGGAAGTGGTGGAGTCACCATCCCTGGAAGTCTTTAAAAGATGTTTAGATGTAGAGCTTAGGGATATGGTTTAGTGGGGACTGTTAGCGTTAGGTCAGAGGTTGGACTCGATGATCTTGAGGTCTCTTCCAACCTAGAAATTCTGTGATTCTGTGATACTAATAGAAGAACAGGCATTAAGGTCAGTCACTTTCCAAGGTATTGTCATGGTAAAGTGGTTGATTACCATTAAACATCTCCACAAAAATTACCCTTAAACTTCTCCACAAAGACATAAGAAATTGATTCAGAGATGTGTTTAATATTTTAGTCATGTGGATGTTAGATTATAGTCATTGGAAGAATGAATCACAATAAAACAGCCACACTGGGTGACCAGATAGTGAAAGAAAAAAGAAAAAGTGCTCCACACTTCAGTTGTGTAAGACACAATTATATAAAATTAAGCATTTCCTCTGTTGGTTGATTTCAAATTACATCACATACTATTATTCATTATTATTCATTCATCATTATTATTAGTAGTAGTAGTAGTAATAATAATAATAATTTTATTAAATTATTATTATTTAATGTCATATGTTCTTATAACAGCATAGTGGCCTGGATGTGTCAGGGAGCCAAACACCATTATGCTTAGTTTCTGTACCCTACATAGGCTCTGCCATGAGCTAAGACCCATACAAAACAGTATGTCATCTCCTAAGTTCTAATAAGACTCCTAACTTCCTATTGAGCACAGTGGTATCCATTCTAAAGAAGAATACTGAAGTTCATATACTCTGAGCCTCAATGCTGGAGAACTTGCAGATCACATAGGTGTTTAGACATTTTTAGATGTGAGGTACTACCAAGCTGAAGCTCTAATCAGAGACATATATATCTAAACTTTTTTTTAAATTCCAAGTTTTTTTTTTAAAAAAAAAAAGTGTTTTTTTTTTTTTTTTTTTTTTTTTCAGATCTACGTCTTTATTTGGGTATAGCCTTTAAGTACTTCTAAAGAAGTACTTTAAGTACTTCTAAATATGTATATATATTTATCTATATATTTAAGCAACTGAACTGGCATTCAGGATTTTTTATGAGTGAAAGACAAGAGGTATTTTGAGAATCAAAAGTACAGTAAATTATGAACCCATTGCTTCAGTGACTGGTTCCCCACCACACTACACCCCAGACTATCCTTCGCTAGAACTGGTCAGACAATGAGATGTTGCTAGGTACTAATGAACTTGCATTTTATTTGCTACAATTTTAATTATTTGTCAGTATTTTGGCAATAGCTAGTATTTTCATTAACTACAAACACCAAAAGTGTAAAGCAATTATACCAGAATGGAATTATCCATTACTATTCTTACATGTATTCTAATTCTTAGCTAGAGTGTATTTCTATTTTTCCTAGAGATTCTCCATTTCTCCTGAAGTTTTAGCCATCACTCAGTAATCAAAAAAAATCATGTGATTAGAAAAATCTCTTTGCTACTCAAATTCAAAATATAATATCTGATGTACTTTTAAGTCTGTGATGAGAAAATAGCTTATCTTTAACATTCTATGTATATGAAGCACAGAATTCATCTACAAAAGTAAACATATAAATTGTTTGTAAATTAGTCCCATAACCGTAATTTCCAAGATTTTCAGAATCTTGCTTTCGACCCTTATTTATTCAAATTTGTTCTAAACAGCAGAAATAACACTGTTTGTCCCTTGTTTCTGCTGTAGAATTATTCTTAGAGTAATAACGCAAATGCCAAACGCAACACTGTGAATCAGAAGTGTGGGAGGCATCATCTCAGGAAATGGTCCATAGGCATGAATCTTATTCTTGTAAGAGAATAACTTCAGACATTATAGTCATCAAACTTAAGTCCAGAATTTCTATTCTATTGTAGCTTTGGAGCATGACACAATAGGTAGTTTTGTTGTTGTTGCTGTTGTGCTGTTGTTGTTGTTTATTTGTTTGTTTGTTTTGTTTTTCCCCTGTGGTGAAAACAAAAGAACATATCTAACTCAGAGAAAAGTCTATGTCTGGATTATAAAATTCATAAACTCTTCCTAGTGTTCAAGTTAAGTGGTATATCCCAGCTAGACACTATCTCAGGGCAAATGCTATATACACACATACAGTTTTCTACCTTTCTTTCTCTTTTCAACTACTCTACATTTTGGAAGACCTATTTTTATTTTATTTTTTTAATAGTTTAAGACAAATTATATATCTGTTAAAAGAGTAAAAATAGATTCCACAATAAAAAGCTTAGTAAGGATTGCAAGAATGATTCGTTCAAATGATTCTTTCAGTTCAAGAAATTTAGTACATATTAGAATGCTTAAGAATCTTTTCTCAGTTTGATTTGCTTAAGTCAAACTTCATGTTCATTTACACCATGAGAAGGAAATTTAGAAATGAGTGTTAAGTTTTATTTGAACAGTATTAAATATGTAAAGCAGGCAAGCTTCAGATAGGCATCAAAACATATAAATCAGAAACTCAACCAAAGATCAACAAAAGGTTCAAAATCTTTAGCAAGCCAAACTGAAACTATGAGTTTCACTCCATGAGAGCTTTCACTGAGAAAGGATTGAAACAGCATTTTGATCAAATTCCACTCATGTTGTTCTTTCTCAAAAGTAGTTCAACAAGCTTAAAAAATTTCAGTAGAATCACATTTCTGAGTAGAACCTGATGCCTTTATGACATTCAGATGTACTCCATTTTAATATTAAAATATTCCATAGTCAATTAATAAAATATATTAAGAGAAACTACCTAAGTATCTAATCATAATAATAATTAAAAAAAAAAAAAAGAAAAAAATGAAAAGCAATATTTCATTTCTATCTGCAATTTTAAATAACTTTTTCAGTCTCACTAAGCTGTTAGTTTTCATCATATCTCAGAATACATCATCATTGCCCTCATTACTATTATTAGTTGAATACCTGTAAGCCAGTCAGGAAAAGTCTTAGGTAGCATGGCTGACTTCTTCCTGTGTGTAGATAGTCAATACCATGGAATAAGAACAGAAAGATAGAGAAAAGGAAAAAAAAAAATAAAATCAGCTTTTTCCAGGCTGTAGTTGAATAGAAAAAGACCATGAAAACAACTGAGGAGAAACAATTTGTTCTCTTTGTTTTGTTTTGATATGTTTTTAAAGTCTTTTACTAAAGTATCTTTATACCAGACTGCTAAGAAGTACTTCCATTTATGCAAGTACAACACTTTCAGTCATTGTTTCAAAGTAAATGAAGAGATTATTCTTTGAAAATATATCCAGGAGAGGAAATTCAGTTCTTCTTGCTGACATTATATTTTTTTTTGTTGTTGTTAATAAATGTTGTGGTTTAACACAGCTGTCAGAAATTTTTCCCAGAAAATAAGAGATCTGTTTCCAGAACCTGTCATGCTTTTTCCAAGGGCCTTTCAGCCTATATAATTTTTCTGTCTACAGTGTGTCCTAACCACACAGGTCTTGGTTCTCGCTGTGAAGTGAAATTAAAATCATTAAGAAAACATTTCATACACAGATCTAGGAGGGCACCTTTCCTAGTTGGCTCCCTTAGTACCTTCACCAAGAAGTGCTTCACTAACACCTTCACCATGGAGGTACTCTTGGACTTGCTTATGTCATCTGCGTGATATTCCCAGTTAACATCTGGCAATTTGAAGTCCTCCATAAGGACAAGGGCAGTTGATCTTGAGGTATCTCTTGGTTCCTCACTAGCACACTGTCCCTCTGATTTTGGTATGCCATCCCATAGATTATCACAGGCAGGCCTGGTTTTATCCCTTTCCTCCTTTGAATCTAATTTGAAGCTCTGTCGATCAGCCCTGCTAACTGCTTGGCAAAAGTCCTTTTCTTGCTCTGAGAGAGGTGCATCCCATCTGGTGCCAGCAGGCCTAGTGTTGCATAGACCTTCCCATGATCAAGAAACACAAAGTTCTGTCAGTGGCACCAGCCTTGGAGCCATGTATTTATAAATTGAGTTTGCCTGTTGATCTCAATTCTTGCTACCAAAAGGACAGAGGCAAACACAACCTTTGCCCTGATCCTTTAACCAGTCAACCCAAAATCCTAAAGTCTTTTTTGATTGCCCTTGGACTTCTCCTTGCTATGTTGTCACTACCAGCTTGAAAAAACAGCAATTAGTAGTAGTCAGAGGGCTGTAACAGGCAAGTGACTTTTCTAGACATGTCTCTTACCCAAGTCCCATGGAAGCAGCAGACTTCCCTGTGGGTTGGGTCCAGGCAGCAAATCAGGCCCTCTGTCCCTTCCAGACAGGAGTCTCCTATGACGATAACCATTCTTTCTTGGTACAAGATGTAGTGATGCAGGGGGTAGGTTGTTTTGCCATCAGCACCCCTTCCAACCAGGATGGGCTTTCATCTACATCGTCATTTGATTGACTTGAAAGTCAAGCTTGCTTGACTTGAAAGTTCCAGAGCCTCAAACCTGTTGCGCAAAAGTAACTGGGAAGGTGAGATAGGCAGGGAGTGCGAGCCCTACCCCAAGCAGAAACCTGCTTCCATTCCCCACAGTGTCCTAGGTCCCCTACTACTGCTTGGTGGGATAGAGGAACCTTTGTCTCATGTAGCGGCTGTCTAGTGGGATAGGGGAACGTTTGTTTCTTGCGTGGTGGCTGGTTGATGAGTCTGTCTCAGGGTGGGTAGAATATGCTTCCACCAGTCAATTTCCCTCTCTGACTCCCCAGTGCTCCTCAGCCTACTCACCTCCTCCTGAAGTTCTGCCACAAGACTGAGCAATTCTTCAACCTGAGCACACCTCCCACAGGCATACCCACTACTGCTGCTGACAGACACTGACAGAATATTCACACAGACCCTGAAGCTCAAGACCTGGATGGTCATGTGTTTTCCCAAGACCTCTGTCTGGGTAGCTGCATTGCTAGCTGGGGCTTGGAGAAGCTTCAAGGGGCACAGAGGTCATGGCTTTCCACCAGGTAGATACCATGGCTGGGCTCTTTGTCAGCGGGTTACAACCACCGTTGGAAAACAGCAGTAGGAGCATCCTGCCTGCTTGAACTGCTGTGCAAACTGCCACACCATGATGCATGACTGATGCGCCATGCCCTGACTGATGCGCCACGCCCTGACTGATGCGCCATGCCCTGGCTGATGCGTCATGCCCTGTTTGCTCACCCTGTTCACCAAGTTCCTGGTTGCTTGTGCTCCCTAGGGGTGCCTTTGTACAGCAGGTGGGAGGTTCTGGCTCCACCCACACCTCATCAGCTGCTCTCACGAGGACTGCCAGGTCTTGGCAGCTCCCTCAGCTGCCTCAAGTGGCCTCCATGTGGGAAAAAACCCTAGCTGCCTTTTTCCCCCCACTCCACTGTAGAATGCGTCTGCCCCAGAGCCAATCACCTTGGCAAGAAGTGGCGAAGTGACAGCCACATATGCTCCTGAAACAATCCAACTAATATCAGAAATGTAGTGCCTAAGAGAATAGAGATCTTCAGAAGATTTTGGCCTAGAAAGGAAGGAAGACTGAAATACTCGAGAGTTATGCAAGACTGAGGAAATTATGAAAATGTACTGACAGTCAAACTTCAGTGTGCTTGTGATCTTTTAAATTAAAAATTGAACCAACTAAACCAAACAAAAAAGTGCTGGGAAAAAATAATCTCTTGAGACAGAAACATTTGCAGAGGTAACTGTCAGTGGAGTAGATGCCAGATTTTACTATTAGATATAGAATCCAAGTCTCAGTTTGCAATGTCCAAGTAATTTTTTCTGGACTAAATGAATACCTAAGAACATACAATGCCTGCAAATTCTCTGTCAAGCTGTAAAGGAAGAACAATGTTTAGATAAATGCACAGAAAAAAAAAAAAAAAAAAAAAAAAAAAAAGCACATTTAACTTTAAAGCTGTTATATTTACTAATTAAAATTTTGTGAACACAGTAAGGACATATGATCCCAAATATAGAAGAAGTATTCAAAGACTGGTTTCTTATAGACGTGTTATAACAGAGACACACTGCAAGATCAGTGTAGTGAAGAAGTTTGTGAGCTATGTTGTTTAAGAAAAGAGTTAAGGAGGGGAAAATATAAGAGTTCTAAAGGCTGAGAACTGATGCTATGTGATTTATTTAAAAATCTTCATTTAAAGAGAGGTATAAATATGCTCATTATTCGCATAGCATACTGAGTTTGCTACCCTTTCTTTAATTCATGTTGTCAAAATGCATTACTTCAGGGCAAGAAAGTCTCTACAGATTATTTGTATACCTGATAATTTGATGCATCTCTAGAAAACATTTACTGTGATGTTTAACCAAGGACATATCTAGGAAAGCAAGTTACAAAAGAAATTTAATTGTTTCAGCATCTTAGGATTTCTTTTTTTTTTTTTTTTTTGTTATGAAAAGAAATTATTCTATCTTTGAGAAATATTCAAGCTTTGTTATTAGCTTTAAGGTTGTTAAGAGTTTAGAATAAAAGGTACTATTACTTTAAAAACAAACATGCATGTTATTATTTTATGAACTTCATTTTAACTGAGTCTATGCTATAAAGTACTTTTTTTTTTTTTTCTACAAACATATTTCATAACGATGCCTTCAAAATCAGGAAGAATATAATGTAGCCATGACAAAGGTAATTTGCATGACTGCACTATGCAAATGAACAACACTGCAACTGTAGACAGAATGGGAAAGCTGTTATTTCACTTCTATGAGAAAAAAATGACCACCACCAATATAAGAAGACTCTTTCAAAACTGGAACATTGATGACACATTAATTTCCTCCTCTCCTCATTAAGCTTAAAATCATATGTATACATATATCAATGGTTTATTTATTTATTTATTTATTTTATTCCATCCAATTGCATTGCTTATTAATTCAGATTTCAGCTGTTCATAAGATCTTGCTACAAAAGTGAGACCCCACTCAGAAAGTTGTAGTTAATATTCAGCCTGTAAGATCAATGTTTGATATAAAATGCAAATAATAATTCTTCCATTTACTTGCCAAAGAACATTGTGGTTTTTGTTTGCTTTTTTGTTTTACATACAAACTTACCAATTTTACAGAGGCTTGATTAGGGTACAATAAGTTACAATCACTTTGTTAAGGAAAAAATCAATGTGGCCACTAATTAGGAAAAACAAGATGAAGCTCCTCTGAGAATGTAGAGAGCTCTATTTTAGGTTACACAAATGATAAACAGTGGTTACTTCTAGACTTGTATTAGATGTAGTAGATTTTATAGTACATCCACTTTATAACACTATTTAATATGCAACTATTAAATATGCAACTAATAATATGCAACTATTTTACTGATTTCATTAAATTATCTATTAAATTAGATGTTGAAAACATGCATAGTTGCTACCTGTTCTGACTCCTGTTAACTGAAAGTAGTAATCAGCTACACATTCCATAATTTGTCTTTGGTTTTTAGATTCTTTCTCAGAACTCAAATTAAGTCACATTATTGACAAAAAAAACATAAGTTACTGGTGCTGCATGTTGAGAAATGATCCACTGAGACGTCTGGAGAAGATGCCCTTTCTCAGGAAGCAGTATGTGGAATTCTTCTGTTCTGAGGCCTTCAACAAATTAGGTTTCTGAGATAGTATCCTACATGAGAGCAGTAATATGCTCCTGAGAGATCATGTAAAGTCATCCTACAAAGCCATTTAAGAACTTCTGAAGTTGGCAATTCCTCCCCACTGATGGTATCACAACCAGTTCAGAAGGCAAGCAAGGAAAGCAGGGGAGCAGTTCAGAACCAGAAATTCAGCTTTTGGACACCAGTACAAGATAACCTGTCTGTTTCTGTGTGCCCATGTATTTGTGTGGTAAGTATGGTCTTCTCCTTCCCTGCATTGCTACCAATTCACTGGGAATGAAGTAGTAGGGCCAAGGTTTTGGTGTTGAAACTACTGTACAGAATGTTGAAATGGAGGCACAGATTTCACCTGTTTCACAAGAGTGACTGTGAATGTGACTACAATGGATAGAAACAAATTTCAGTAACTAATGACTGCTGCGTGTCAGCATGGAATTACAGTTAATTGGGAGGATGATTCTGTCAATCAGAAACTCAGAGAAAGGGGCACAGTATAAGAAATTTGGTGTTAGGTACTGGGTCACTAGTTTGGAATCCAGTCTTACCATTCACCAAAGTACTGGCTGCTCTGAGTTCCTACAGCTGATGGGAAGAGTTGCCATGATGACAATTTCTGTTTTAATGATCTAGCTATGACAAGTTATATATAGCCTGTTGCCAATCTCCAGAGCTATACAGTTATGGTAAAGTAGATGAAACAAATGGAATTACCTCGATAAGTATAAAATCTTAATCTACTTTAAGCAGATGAAATCAATTAGCTTTTTATAGCTTCCTGGGATTGCTAACATAGCTGCTCAAAGTCAATGATCTATGTTACAAAAAGTTATAATGATGGGTGGAGGAAGGGGGAATGGGGAACCGTAATCATTGACAGGTCATACACCTTAACACTGTACTTCCTTTTAGTAGTTACACAGAGCTCATACTCTAGGAGAGAAATGAAAGCTTGAGAAGGCTAAATATAATGTTAAAGTGTAAATAATTTATGCTGCCAAGGCAAGAACATAATTAAGGTGACATTACCCTTTTATCAGCCAGAAAGCATTTTTGTGAAAAGGTAAACAAAGTCAGGTGGATATATCCATGGACAAAACTAACATGATCACTCATAAATATTTCTAAAAGTGTTCCCAAGACTGTTAATTCTGCTGTTATAGTTATGGCTATATAAGGAAATTACTAACAATGTTACAATGCAATAATTTGTTTGTGGTTTACAGATCAGAGATTTGCTTTTCAGTGGTTCTGAGGAACATCATATACGGTCCTTTTATATCTCTTTGTTTATTTCTACAAGAGTGTTTTCTTGTTTTATCTTTATTGGTGCCTCTGTTATTAATTAAAAATAATGCATTTAGAATTGCTATTAAATCTATTTTTTATTGCCATGAACCACACACCTTGCACTGAACTTTGAAAAATAGTTTAGTAAGTGGAAATAAGAGGACTTTTACAATGCCCTTTCTCTAAGCAATTTTACTATTAGAAAATTAATAGCCTTTCTCATAATTAATTCTAATGATGTAATGTTGCATAAAATTTTGAAATAGGTGAACCTCAATAGCTGTGAGCACTAATAGAAGTCAATGGGGTTGTTCCTGGTAATGTGGCTCTGCTCATGAAACTTTTAGAGAAGGATTGGGGGTTAAAGTAGGAGAGGAAAATAAAGGGAGTGACTATACAAACAAGTTTTCCTCAGAACAAGAAATGCTACATAAAAAAATATTGCAAGAAGACACTGTTTTTTTTTCTAAGAAATAAGTATTGTGCAAATATAATAATTCTGCCATTAATTGGCTTTACTTGATCAGGTGGTCTGTAGCAGACACCAATTATTATTATTATTATTATTGTTATTGTTATTGTTATTGTTTTATTGTTATTGTTATTATTGTTATTACTATTGTTATTATTATTATTATTAGTTGTTGTTGTTGCTGTTTTTCTTGAAATAGGCAGATTTTTTTCCAGCTTATTTTGGTCATGTCTTTACAGCCATAGGCTTCATGATATAAGAAAAAAATAAAAAATAAAAAAAGATGAAAATAAAATAAAATAAAATAAATAAAATAAATAAAATAAAATAAATCTTACATTACTGACAAAAATTTACTCCAGATTACAGACAGTATAGTGAAGAAATCAATATTTCAATCACCATTGTTCAGACCACAACATTTATTGCAATATCTTAGCTTGCCTTCTACTTGAGTAAATGAATGTAGTCTGAAAACAAAACAAAACAAAAACTGAAATACCCCATGGTCTATTCACTTTGGATCCATTGCTCTGTATATCATCCGAATTATAGAGATATCTGTTTTCCTTTCTTGGATGTTGGATGTCTGTTAATTCTGACAAAAATGAAGAAGTACAAGGTACTAGCATAATTTTCAAGGGATTATATCTCTGCTGAGTATGAACAGCTTCTATTATCCACAGATAGTTTACGATAGTGAATATTTCAGTAACCACAGGACGCTGGAAGCAGTTAACTGTACCCAGGGATCTGAATAATTCAAAATTCTTGATATATTTTTGTGAACCTATAGGGCTTTAGCTATCCGTTGTCTGAACTATCTTATATATTAAAATAATGTTTCAGCTGACAACTGTCCTTCTCTCTGTTAAAACTTTCAATTCTTTGTGCATCTATTTCAAGCATATTTTCATACAAAAAAAAAAAAGCACTGAAGATGCTTTACTACACTGAGGGGTGCACAACACAAATAGGAAATTGGAGTGCCTTATTCCTTCTTGATCTCTTATTCCTTCTTGATCTCTTCTTTGAAAAGAAAATGCATGTCCTGTTCACTGGCATTTCAAAAAACTCAGTATAGCAACTTGAGGACTACTGCATTTTTTGAACTCCAGTCATGTCTTTTTCAAGTGTTGGAATTATTATATTGATCCAATTTCATCCTAAAATCCTAAAATCATCACATTTAAATGATGACACATTCAGGGAGTCAGCTGCACAGGAAACCATGTTACTTACCTGATGATAAGTGATACTGCATGAAATAAAGCTAATACTTGGGTCTTTCAAACAATTTCACTGGATTTTGAACTTTTTTTTTTTTTTTTTTTTTTTTTTCTCCCTCCGGATACTATATGACTGCAAATATAGAAAGAATCATACCTACAATAGATGGTCAGGGAATCCAGTCAGTTTTGCCTTTTCCCAAAAGTCCAAGAATTTAATTTGTGGGTTTCTGTGAAGTTTTTGTCATTCCAAGTAAGACATGATAGCTTATTTTACTCAGAAATCCACCTCAATTTGCTTTATTGAGATGTAAAAGAGAATTAAAAAAAGAAAACAAACTGTTACACTGTAACTTATAGGACAATTAAAATATTTTAAAAATAAGTTTTACAAGGAAATATTTAATAGATTTTGTGGGCCTACACTTCACAAAGCAATATAGAACAAGAAGTAATGAATTTCAAAAGAAAGATAAAAAGTATAGAATTTTAATTAAAGATATTAAAACCCAGGAAAATATCACAACAAGAAATAAAGAAAAAGATATTTTTGATATGCACAGCTTTGCCTAATAATTGCAGATCTTTTATATGTAGAATTTATGAACCACTGAGAATAAATCTTTAGGACACACCTAACACCATTCATGAAAAAATGAGATAAATGTAAGAAGTAAGATCCTTTTCATTTAAATTGCTATGGAGCAAACAGATGAAGAAAATACTGGTTTACTGTGGGAGAAAAAGCTATAACTTTCACTGGTTGCTGGCTTACAGAATTTTTAGAAGTTGTGCAAACTACACAGGAACTGAAACTACTGTCTATTAAAAGCATCCTTTCCAGTAGCAGCTAAATTCAGTTTAAATGGCTCATGTTCTTTGATTCTAGCCTCTTATAAACTGCATTATATTTAAGATCCTAAATATGGCACTAGTCCCAGGCTTTCAGATGGGAGAGACATCCATTCAAAACCAAATCTGTGTTTGCCTGTGATCTGTTCCTTTGAAAAAACTGTAATTTTAACTTCTTTCTTAGTAAAGTTGGAGAATGAGTTTTATTACTCTTGTATCTGAACATTTCATGTTTTCTTAATACATAAGAGAGTATGTACAACAAAATATAAGCTAGTTTGTCATAGGGAAACTGGTAGAAGTTTCTGCATAATTTCATAGTGCTGGATCTATTCAGTTTCTGTTTCTTTTTGAAGCAAATAATTATTGTTTATTTTAAGAAATCAAGCTTTTGGGTAACTTGTTTCCTAGATAACAAGGCGAAAGATGCTGCACCACATTCAGAAGTTTAGTTACAGAAGGGCATTTGGCATCTTGGCAGTAGCAAAGGTTGCACAAGAAAATATCTAAGACCTGAATTTTTTTGTTTGCTGCCAGGTGATAATTATTGAGCAGAACAGTTTCAACAGTTCCCTAAATGCCCTAAATCAAATGGATGAAATTACTTAAGCCTCTTATCTGAAAATTGATTTTAAAATTACACAGGATCATTTCCAAATACAAATAGATATACAGATCAAAGGTAGAGATTACATTCTGTCACTGCAAAATGCTTCACTGTCAGCAGAGGTCTTTAGGTTATTCCCTGAAGGTGTTTCAATAATCTTACTAACTCTAGTTTGCTTATATAACTCATTAGAACTCTACTAAATATTCTTTTGACATTATTTCAGAGAAGGAATTTAAACAATTTATCCCCTAAGAGATGGTCTTTTTCTAAACTATGATACACAACAGCTACAAAAAATGATTTGAAAGCTTGTTCAATAAAAGACCATGTCAAAGGAAGAGGAATTTTTTTCTCACAGTCATATTTCAAAATAAAACAAAAAACCCAACATACTATAAAACGAGTAACGTGGGACTTTTCAAAAAATATCTGGAGGGGCTTAATGTCTTTGTTAATGGGTAACAACATCTTTCAGTAAGTAATAGCTTCATTTTCCTCAGCATGTCTAAACAGAGATCGACATGTTAACATATGATAGTAATGGTTCTAGTTCTCACAGTATCCTTAAAGAATCTGTAAAGAGATGTTTTGATTTTCATTTTATATACATTGTTTAAACATATAAATAGAGGACTAATGAGTAATGAATGGAATGTATCTATGAACACTTGTTTCAATCTGGATGTGAATTGGCAACATATAGTAAGAATTTTATTTATTTATTTTTTCTTAATATACCCTGATACATTAATCTGCTAATAAAGTATATGTTTATCACCTTTAATGCTCCTTATTCTGTGACTATTTAATGCTTGAATTTTAGGTTTCCTATAATCATGCTTTTGCTTAATTATATATGTATTGTATTTATATAAAAAAGTGTGTGTGGGGAGAAAAATTCCATCTTGCTCGCATACATTTTTATCTACATCTGAACTATGAACTATCAGACAGCATACTCTGAAATCCAACACAGTAGTAATATTTCAGTCTTCTATCCTTTACTTTCTGATGAATTTCATACTGACTTGATTGTTTTGACCCAATATTAATGTATTTTTTCACCTTATGATCCATATGCAAAAAGTTAGAAAGCTGCCAACTGTTCAGCTTGCCTAAAAACAGCAGAAGACAGACACTACAAAGAAATTATATACCAGAATTTTGAGATTTAAACCACATTGCGTATGTTGATGCCCTTCTGCAACATGCACTACAAAACAGCCAGTTATAATTTATTAAATAAATTCTAAAACTAGGGACAGTTGCTCTTTATCAAGAATGAAGTGAAATATTCAACTATGCCAAGTAATGTTCACGAACCTGTACCAGTTCTTAGAAATATACTAACATCTCTGCACATTACCACCCCATCATGTGAATTAAATACTAATTTTAAAGCAGTCCTGATATTTGTATATTATGGTATTGTGCTGTATAAACATACCTTTCCTTCTCTCTTCTTTGACTATACACCAATGAGCAAATTTCCAACATGGAAAAATCTGAACAGGAAAATACCTAAATTGACAGCTTAGAAAAGACATAGGGAGGACATGTTCCATAAAAGTTCAGTAATTGATAAGGTACAGTTCCCTTGCCTTGCCTTGCCTTGCCTTGCCTTGCCTTGCCTTCCCTTCCCTTCTCTTCCCTTCCCATACATGACTGTTTTTTTTTTTTTTTTTTTTTTTTTTTCTATTGACATTTATTGTAGCCTTACGGTGAGTTGGAGTCTAGAGCTTGATGTTTAGAACATGCAGTTGGGAAGAAATATAACTTTTCTATTGTAGCTTGTATCCAACATTTGCAAAACAGTTCAGTCCATGCTTTATTTATGTCTCATGTCTCTTTTCATACCTATAAAACTAAACAAATTTCATATGAAACAGAATAAATTTTATAACTAATCTCTCTAATATTTCTGTGCCCATTCTTAAGCAACTGAATTATAAAACAAGAACTGTTTATAAACACAGAATCATTGTCATATATTTTCCTTTTACTAGGGGACAGATTATGCCTTTTACATTGGGAGAGACAGTTTGCTATCAAAAAAATCTCATCTGTTCTCTCATATACAGAAGTTTAAAAGCTCTACGAAAAAGTGTAAAAAGGATAAAACTGCAGAGGTCTTTCAGGAAAATTGAGTTTGAAAGCGATAAGAATGTACAAATATTCTTTCTGCAAGAGAAAGCAGTTTTAAAAATAAATGTTTAATATTTATAATTATAAGGAGTTTACTACTTGAGATATTCACAACAAATGAAGACAGATATAAATATACCTTAAAGAACATAAATATTTTTATACTTCTGTTGGGAAAGAAAGAGGTAATAAAGACTCAATATACTTTCTGAAATTCCTGGTTTCATATTTTTTGTATAGGCATAATGGGTACTACTACTACTACTACTACAAAAAAAAAAAAAAAAAAAAAAAAAAGTTATCTGTTCCAGCACATCATATGATATTACATATAAATTTAAACAAAATATTTTAAAAGGAAAGGATACAAATGGAGGTAATTTGTGTCATATTTTCAGCACATACAAGATGTCTGATATGTAAGTCAGGATTTAGAGGTAAGCTTCACTAAAGTTTAAAGAATTCCTGTCTTATATGATAATAATAATAAAAAATACAAGAATATGCTTGCTAAAGAAAATTATGTATAATTGAATACCAATAATGTAAGTGAAACCGTGTGAATACTGAAAGATTGATTGGTCTCCAAAATAAATTATTGGTCTACAAAATAACTTATGTTTTGGGATAAATTCGCCACTTTCAAGTAAGCTTTGTTAGGTAGAAAAGTAAAGTTGTCTACCTAAAGACCTACACTGTTAATCATGAACTGGATCTGCTATCCTGAATTAAAATGCTCTTTTAAGCCTTGGAAGGATGTTTTACAGGATTTTATCAAAACTGCTTGATACTTAATTCTCAACGTTCAATGAAGTTCAATTGAAACATTTAATTTCAATAGCATTGAAACATTCTAGCACTTCTGAAAATACCATTAAACATCCCTCTATATCATTATTGTGTCAGTAATGGGACCAGTACTATTCACGAGGGAATGGAGTGCAATATCAACAAGTTTGCTGATGACACAGAACTGGGAGGAGTGGCTGATGGGCCAGAAGGGCACTGTGCCCTTGTGGCCAAGAACGCCATTGGCATCCTGGGGTGTATTAGAAGGGGTGTGGCCAGTAGGTTGAGATATGTTCTCAAGTTGTGGGTGCCCTATCCCTAGAAGAGTTCAAAGCCAGGATGGATGGGACTTTGGTCAACTTGATCTAGTGGAAGGTATCTCTACCCATGGTAGAGGGCTGGAACTAGATGATCCTTAATCACAGAATCACAGAATTTCTAGGTTGGAAGAGACCTCAAGATCATCGAGTCCAACCTCTGACCTAACGCTAACAGTCCCCACTAAACCATATCACTAAGCTCCACATCCAAACGTCTTTTGAAGACTTCCAGGGATGGTGACTCCACCACTTCCCTGGGCAGCCTGTTCCAATGTCTAACAACCCTTTCGGTAAAGAAGTTCTTCCTAACATCCAACCTAAACCTCCCCTGGCTCAACTTTAGCCCATTCCCCCTCGTCCTGTCACCAGGCACGTGGGAGAACAGACCAACCCCCACCTCGCTGCAGCCTCCCTTGAGGTACCTATAGAGAGCGATAAGGTCGCCCCTGAGCCTCCTCTTCTCCAGGCTGAACAAGCCCAGCTCCCTCAGCCGCTCCTCGTAGGACTTGTTCTCCAGACCCCTCACCAGCTTCGTCGCCCTTCTCTGGACCCGCTCAAGCACCTCAATGTCCTTCTTGTAGTGAGGGGCCC
This sequence comes from Netta rufina, assembly GCF_964035555.1. NCBI lineage: Eukaryota > Metazoa > Chordata > Aves > Anseriformes > Anatidae > Netta > Netta rufina. The sequence goes on along the minus strand of NC_140123.1, from coordinate 34,238,431 downwards.
AAAACTGAACACAGTACTCGAGGTGCGGCCTCACCAGAGCCGAGTACAGGGGGACGATCACCTCCCTAGCCCTGCTGGCCACACTGTTCCTGATACAAGCCAGGATGCCGTTGGCCTTCTTGGCCACCTGAGCACACTGCTGGCTCATATTCAGCCGACTATCCACCATCACTCCCAGGTCCTTCTCTGCCTGGCAGCTCTCCAACCATTCCTCTCTCAGCCTGTAGCTCTGCTTGGGGTTATTGCGCCCCAGGTGCAGGACCCGGCACTTGGCCTTGTTGAACTTCATGCAGTTGACCTCAGCCCATCGGTGCAGCCTATCCAGATCCTCCTGCAGGGCTTTCCTACCCTCGAGCAGATCGACACACGCACCTAACTTGGTGTCATCTGTGAACTTACTGAGGGTGCACTTGATGCCCTCGTCCAGATCATCGATGAAGATGTTAAAGAGGACCGGCCCCAGCACCGAGCCCTGGGGGACGCCACTAGTGACTGGCCTCCAACTGGACTTGACTCCATTCGCCATGACTCTTTGGGCCCTGCTATCCAGCCAGTTTCTAACCCAATGAAGCGTGCGCCAGTCCAAGCCACGAGCAGCCAGTTTCTTGAGGAGAATGCTGTGGGAGACGGTGTCAAAAGCCTTGCTGAAGTCAAGGTAGACCACATCCACAGCCTTTCCCTCGTCCACCCAGCGCATCACTTTGTCATAGAAGGAGATCAGGTTCGTAAAGCTGGACCTGCCTTTCATAAACCCATGCTGACTGGACCTGATCGCCTGCTGGCTCTGCAAGTGCTGCGTGATGACTCTCAGGAGGATCTGCTCTATGAGCTTCCCTGGCACTGAGGTCAAACTGACAGGCCTGTAGTTTCCCGGGTCTGCCTCTGGCCCTTCTTGTAGATGGGCGTCACGTTTGCTAGCTGCCAGTCAACTGGGACCTCCCCCGATCGCCAGGACTGCTGATAAATGATGGACAGTGGCTTGGCCAGCTCCTCTGCCAGTTCTCTCAGAAAGGTCTCTTCCATCCTAAACCATTCTATCATTCTATGATACCAAGATTATCTTGGAAAATTAGAACTTCTTGTCTCATAAAATATGTTTATCTACTTATAGGTTTTCATTTAGGGTCTAAGAAAATAGGCAAGAAATTGTATTATGTATCTCCCAGTTTTGTGGTCTCAGTCTCTGCCTCAGTCTTAGCAGAAGTATAATAATACATTTTAAAACCTTGAACTGCATATAGGAAATTATGATTTAACTAATTTTGTTTACTTTCTCACAGTGGTCACTGAGTACCATGAATTGTTTTACATTTTTGTTGGCATGTCTAGAAAATAAGTGCATTTCTAAAGTCTCATAATATAGGCAAATTAAATATATGCACATATCCAAATGAAATAAATGATTTTCTCTTGATTTCATATTGCAATGAAAAGAATTAATTGTGAAGTTTTTTTTTTTTTTTGAAGTAAATCGCTTATTTTTATAGTATAAATTTGAAAATACTGATAGAGCAATATATAAATCACGTGGATCAGAATGAGATAAAAGAATTGCCGGGCGTTTGAAAAGTCAGCATGACAATACCTTCATGTGCAATAGGTATATATCAGAAAAGCAGATTTAAAATTCCTATTTTCAGTATCCATTTTCTTTTTGAACATGTAATTCAAGAAATATAGATATGAAAGCTCTTCTTTTTTGAATAAAAATCCTCTTTTTAATCTGAATTTAAAACCACATAAAGGACCACATAAAATGCATCACTGTATTTCTACAGCTCCATAGAAAGTAAGTTTTATTCATCTGTTTGATGCCAGATTGAAACTATATATATACATATATAAATTTAATTCATTAGTGTAAGTCTTCCCCCACCTGCAAAACAAAACAAAACAAAACAAACAAACAAACAAAAAAACCCTGTAATCCAAATACAAAATTTGTATTAAAAATATTAGAGAAGCAGCTAGTAATACCATATCCTTAGAACTATAAGAAAAAATTTCTTAATCAGCACAGATCCTTTTCGATGTTGGAAAGAAAAATCTACTTAGGAAGTATTACATATATGAAAACTGACAAAGAGTTTTGAAATTAAGAGGAAGACTTTGACAAAATGCCAAATAATTTAATCATTGATCATACTTTTGTCTTGGGATTTACAGTATCTTTTTGTATAATTATGTCTGATGTTTCCATATCATGCTAAAAGCTGCAAGAAAAGAAAGAATTTAAAAAGAAATGCTATTTTCAGACTTGCTTGCCAATGGAAAATAAAAAAAATTAGAAATCCTAAGCAGAGGATGGTATTCTTGGCATTTCTACACAAAAGAGACCAAGGACTGAGCTGGCATAGAAAAGCCCTTGAGAAAGTGGCTATGCCAGTTCAAAGTTAAAATACTTTGTGAAATAGCTTGTATCATTACAGTTGCATACCATAACTCATGCATGAATAATATGAATAGAATTCTGGCTTTGCTTCATCTCAAAATTTGTAGGATACCATCATGCATAAGTAACTTTTAGTGTCTATATAAATATGTGATGCATATAGAAAGCAATGGGGTTGTTCTGTTGTATAACAATATTAATCAAGCAAGTTCTTCACCAATACTTGATGGAAATGTTTGGACATAAAATAATAATAATAATAATTATTAAAATTATTTCCTTAAAAGAAAAGGAGGAGATTCTTAAAAATGTATAGATAAATAAATAGGAGGGTTTTGTTTGATTGGTTTTTATTTTTATACAGCTTGAAACTTCTTGCTTTTAAATATGAATTGACTATTACAAGTTTTCCATGTAAAATATTTGTGGGTCATTCAAAGAAATAATTTAATATGATTGAAAACTTTTGTTGTCTGTTTGCTGAGTTCCCATATAAATATAGATTATTGATTTTGTAATCTAAGAATAAAGGATAATTTTAAAATATACATGGATTTTGTCTCAGTTCCAATTAACTGTAGTCAAATAAGTAAATGGTGCAGTGTAGAAAAAAGATTTTTTAAACAGAACATTTATGAGGTTAATTTGGTTTAAAAACAGTACTTTTTGTTATTTATTTGTATTTTTATTTATATATAATGATTTCCAATTTTGAAATTTCCCATTATTACTTTTAATTTCTCTAAAATTACCAGTTTTATGATAATTCATGATACTTCTTTGAGAAGAAAATAGCATCAATAAAAATTTGAAAAAAATAAGAGAAAAAAAGTCTGACAAGAAAATAGAATAAGACAAAGAGTTTTTCACAGAACAAACCAGAATTAAGTATCTGAGGAAGAAATAATAAACTAGCTTGTAAGACAAGAACAGAGGAGGGTGAACTGTGGAAGATGAGTAAAGAAGTGATAGAGAAGAAAATGTAGAAAAATTGTCAAGTAGTTTTTGTAAGAGGGATAATTCTCCAATTATTTTGTGATTTATTTCTTTGTTTTCAATAGCTTTTTTTTTTTTTTTTGTATTTTAAAGAATTTGTTTTTTAAAACATAGTTTATTTTTAATATCATTTGGAGTAAATTTTAAAGGACAGTGTTTATCTGTCTTGAAGGTCTTTTATGCTCCAAGGTGGTGCCAGTTCTTTCTTCCCAGTATAAAGTATAAAGGTATTGACACTCAAGGTCTTTTTTTTTTTCTTTTTCTTTTTTTTTTTTTTTTTTTTTGATTTTGATTTACTCTATTAAGAAAATAAGTGGTAGAAAAACGTTAGATTTCTTACATCATTTCTGATGCTGGAACCTCAGCTCCCGCAGCTTCTGTAGCATCTGATGGGACATTCCAAGTTGATTGGGACACACTGTGCAGAATTCCACCCCATGGTGAGGTTTGATGGCTTCACAATTCTTTAGAATATTTAATTCTATTTTAGAATTTTTAGAATATTTAGAATATTTAGAAATATTTAATCTTTTACCTGTAAAATACTGAACTTTCTAAATAGTACATCAAGATTCACTGAAAATGTTATGTTCTTATACATCTCCATAGGAATGATCCCTTGCAAGTGCTACTTGCAGGTGATGTAAGTAAATGTATCTTCTCCTGTTAAACAGGTCTGCTGCAATGGCCCACTGCAATGTGAGACCAAACATATCATGAAGCAAAGAAATAGTTGTCTAAGTGCTACACACATGAATACTTGTAACAAAATCATCTTCATCTTGATTTAACCATAGTTACTCAAGAATGATGGTGGAAATCATTCTTTCTTTTGATGGTGAGAATCATTCATTCTTGTGATTTTGGAAGTACATGGGTTTTCTGATTCAGTTCATAAAATAGTCTAAAGAGACTAGCAGTTTCTCAGTAGCTTCAGGAAAAAGCTGCAAGAGAAACATTGTTGTATGTATTATTCAAGCATAAATTAGAAGCCTTAGCAGGATAAAAATCTGTGGAGTTGTAACACAAGGCAGACAAGATGATCTGATGATCCCTTCTGGTCCTGCATTTCTGAATTTCTGAAAAAAAAATATAATGAATCATATATAGATTCAAAAATCAAAAAAACTAAGTGACCAATAGTTTTCTACCTCTTCTAATCATGCTGGAAGAGTAAGAATTAGCAAGAATTTATTAAAAATAAATTTCTTAATCTCCTTATCACCTATATTCCCATCCTTTGCTTCCTCTCTGTGTCATGGTGAAAAATTGTAAATACACCCTTGGCCTAATCAATAAACCCTGACTTAGATTCACTTAACTCTTTACTATTTTTCACTCCTGTAGAGTGAATTTATATGATTTATCATTTCTTTCTCTACTCCATCCCAATAATTTCATCTCTTCTTTGCCTCTCTCCCTTTTCCATCTCTTTTTTCATCTCTTTAACCTGAAGTTAAAACATTTATTAATATCTTGCCACTATTCCACTTATGAGACAATATTGACCATTTAAGAAACTGAGTAACTATCTTTTGGGTGGTTCAACCGACTTCTGTGAGTAAACACGCACCTTTTCTTGTTCTTCAGGAAATAAGTCTCTTATAACAAAGATGGAACAAAAATTTCTTTCATGGGTAAAGCACTATGAGTAAAATAGAATATGAAAGGGCCTATTTATCTGCCTATTCATGGAAAATACTTGCTTTATTGTGTAACAATGCTTATTCACACTGAGTGTAGTAGCGCCATCAATAGGGAACTATAGGTAGGGAACTATAGGTACATGTGAATAAAAGAAGAAAAAAAGTTCTTACTGGCAATAGAATTGTGTCCTCATTGCTGTCACTAAAGGCAGAAAACAAATAAGTCATTTTTTCAGTTGCCTAAATATTTCTATACCTTTTATTTTTTTGAACATCACAGAATAATATCTGAATATGTAATACTACAATTAGGAACATGTATATGACCAGTTTTTCAAATTAATAAACAATGATTCTCTCTACCAAGATATGTTCTGATGATCTAGAACTCTTCCAGAAGCAGAATCCTTTCATATTTCATTTATCACAATGGATTTTGAAATTCCATATTTAATATTTTAAAGAAAGCAAAATAGATACATTTGTGCTGCAGACAGTTTACTAAACTAGCATACTAAAAGGGAAAGGTTTTTAAAAATATGTATTTGTGCTTTTCTTTCTCTCTCTCTCTCTTTTTTTTTTTTTTTTTTTTTCTATTTAATACGAAAGCAACACATTTATTGAAGAACAAGCAAAAATATTCATAAGGATCAAAACCTGAAACAGTAACTCACATACAAATTTTATTGTTAGCAAAAGGTCCTTTAACTGCACAAGCATACCTAGACTGTCTCCAGTGGAAAAAGTTCCTGTCTATATGCATTTACAAAGAATAAATATGTTTTAAATGTTCGGTGTGAGCAGCATAAGTAGCAAGAAAAAAAAAAAAAAAAAGTGTTTTCAGAAATAAAGATTGATTTTCAATTTTTTGTTATATTTCTCTGTGGAAACCCCTTACAAGATGAGGGCTCCTTAACACTAATTTACAGTAATAACATGTTGATGGTATCAGAGGTATTTTATACACTTGTATTAGAAAAATCAGAAAGCAATAACTCAGGCATTGGTGTCAAACGGTTAGCTTCTAGAGAAGCCTGTTTAGTCCTGGATAGGCTCTTTGGTAACTGAAATATTAGGCAATGAGAAGGATAGCATAATCAGGCTTACAGATGAATTCCCAAAGGATATAAATATATATATATATACACATATATATATATATACACACACATATATATATATAAATATATATATATTTATTTATATATATATTTATATATATATATGTGTGTATATATATATATATGTGTATATATATTATATTATTATATATATTATATTATATATATTATAATATATATAATATATAATATATATATTATATATATATTATATTAAATATATATTATATTATTATATATTATTATAATATTATATATTATATTATATAATATAATATATTATATATATTATATAATATATATATAATATATATAATATATTATATATATTATATAATATATAATATTATTATATATATATATATTTAAATAAATATATATATATATATATATTTAAATGATTCTACTGTTTGGTTAATTTCTACCTAAGTTCTTTCCTTAGTATGTTATCTCCTTTCAAGCTATCCTTACTACGTGCTATGCTACTCAGGTGCCTATATTGTGAGGCAGGAGAAAAAGCATAAACCTTCTCAAGCATCATGATTACAGGTTGGGTAGAACTAGAGGCTGTAAGGACAAAGGAGTCCTTTGGCTCAGAAGACTCAAAAAATTATAAATAAATCAATTAAATAAATAAAGGATATGGTGTAAATGTTCCAGGAAGCAATGTAAGAACTCTCAGTGCAAGGAGGGGGTATTTACATTTCACTTAATGTTATCAGAATAATTTTGTCACCCACAGTCCCATTAGAGATGCCTCAGGTATACATCCTGGCATCCTGTACTGTCCCATGCCATTGCCACCAACACCCCTCACACCCCAGATATGATCACATGAGACTAGTTGTTTTGAATATCCTTTAGCAAACTATAGGGCAGGATTCATCTAACTTATTTTACACAAGTACTTTACAGTGGGATGAGCACGGAGCTAAACGTAGACTAGCTGAACTGTAGATCTAAAGGCAGTCAATTTCTACATTTGTTCACAAAATTTACTACGCAGAATTCTACAAGTACTCTCCCTAGAAAGCTAGAGCACTCTGCCATCCTAACTACTTCCCTGTAGTAATGTCACTAGGGATAATTATTATGAAAGACTGTAAAGGATGCAAATTCATTTTCAGGGCACACTGAGTTTTATTGTACTACTAATTCCTCAGCTCTGTGATATAAAGATTCCTGCAACTGGCTCAGAATTGGTCCCTCATTTTTAGTAATTAATAGGAAATTTGCCTGTGAGATACAATATAATTAGACAATTTATGTACTAAAATAACACTCCGTAAATTACATTTATTTCTTTATCAAGAGGATTTCTCTTCCTAACTTCCTAAAAGCTTTACTCATCTTTGCCCTATAACTCAATTACTTACATCCACTTGTGAAGCTCTTGACCTTCAGGGAATAGACTAAGCCACTCCCTTGAGATCCCTTCCTAGCAGTTTAAGTAATGAGGAGTCAGCAAGTGTAATCATGAAAAGAAAATTATTTTCATCAAGAAAATGTATGTTTAAGATTGTCAGAATGATCAATATATGGAGTATAAAGTAGACATATGCAAAAAATAGATCATAATTCAAAAGTAAGAATGATTTCTTCTTATTATTATTATTATTTTTTATTATTTTTCTAAAGCACAGATATTCTATCTACAGAATAAATAAATAAATAAAACAAAAACAACTCACACAGAGTTATAAAACTTCCTTTAATTTCTTTTTCTTGTTTCTAGGTAAGTGACATTTGAATTTTTTGGCCTTATTCAGACTTCCCACAGGGAATTAGCTAATTAGCTCACTGAGCCACTGTTAATAATTATTCTGAAAAGTCATGGACATCGAGTATAGTATCAGAGGATTAAGAAAAGAGGCTGGAAAAAAAGCCAGGTATGGCATTATTATTATTATTATTATTATTATTATTATTATTATTATTATTATTATTATTATTATTATTATTATTATTATTATTTAATGACAAATAAAACAACCCTAAAGATTGCTACCAAGAAAACTGATCCTCAGTACCCTGGGGAGAAAAATATATCATGAAATAAATACTAAGAGGAAACAAAAATCCTCAAAGACTTGATATTGTCTAAACATAAACATTAATTAGTATGGCTTGATAAATAATTCCAAGCATCCATGGTTTTGTGTTTTAAGAGCTGATAGGAAAGTTCCTACTGATCAGAAGAAAGGAGGATGCACACCACCTTACATGTTTCCAAATACCTCACAAAACTACTGTTTGAGGGCCAAAGTGACAGGCAGATTTTATCTCTGCCAGAAGATACTTATATTTCTTACTCTAAAGCAAGGGCAGCTCTAGACTGGGGGGTGTTAAGATCCTTTCCCACCAGAATTTTATAACCCTCAGTAAAATCTTTGTGAGCTTTTCTTCTCTCCAGTGCTTTGCACAGACAGTGCACACGAAAGCACAAAGCCGAACAGTCATATGCTGGACAGAAGCATGCACAGGGACAAGAAGAATGCTGTGCCTTGCCTTAAGCAAGGCAGATCCACAGCACATATAAAGCATTACAACCTGCATTACTCAAAATAAAGGGGTGTTTGGCCAATGATACAATCAGTAGCAGAGAAATGTTAAAAATCTGACCATCAGTTCCCACTCTCTGAAGTTATAAAGACCAAAGGTATATCAACACATGTATCATAGTATGTATTTTAGTAATAAACACCATGGTTTGATGATTTTTGACTCATAGAAATCTAGACTTTCTCTCTTTTTAAAATAATTATAAAAAACATAACAAAACAAATAAACAAACATAAACAGAAGACCTCTTTGTGGAATAAAATTGTAAATAGAACTGAATAAACAAAACACAATAGATTTTTTCTAAAAGAAAGACTTTCTTTTAGATATTTTTTCAAGATAATGTGGAAAACAAAGCAAAACAAAACACAAAACATACAAACAAAGGCAAAATAGTTTTAGTAATATTTAATGCTTTTAAAAAAATTGTTCAATCATTCAAATTTAATGGGGTAAGGAAACTCGTCTTTTTGGAGACCTCCAGTTCATCTTTTTTTTTGTTGAGGGATTTTGATGACAAAATTTGCTTAAAAATAAAAACTGTTTTAATATGGAATAATCAGACTTCCCCTATAGTTTTCTATCTTTACGTTATTAAATAAATTATTTATTTTTTCATTTTTCATTCATAAGGTGGCTGTTCTTATGAACTTTTGCATATTTTCAAAAGCACTACAATGATCTCTCACAGATCATTGATTTGAAATCAATGCTGATAACCAGTCTTGTGAAAGACAGGAACCAGGAAACTGCACTATGAATCTGTGTACTAGGATGTAAGTAATTGAGAGATACAGAAGGGTGGTAAAGACTTCCCTTTGGTAAAGAAAATTAAAAAATCTAAATTAATTAATTGCTTAGACTAAATATTGTATCATATGCCCTTTGCATAACAGTAATATTTAGCCACAGATATGCATTAAGATATTAATAGCCATAGGCTTAGATAAACTTACATACACAGTTACTTTGTGTGGTCAACACTACAAAGATAGTGAGGGCTAATGGAGGAAATATGAATGGTTTAACGGATTTACTGAAGTCCTACATGTCATGGCTAAGCTTGTTCTACTACCAGTAATGTGGAAACATCATCTGAGTATCTTTTGAGAACAAAACTATTATCTTGATCCAAAGCCATCTGAAAACTGCTGTTGGCTTTATTGGGTTTGGATCAAGCACTTAATTTTTAGTATCTTTTTTTCTACCCCAAGGTTGAAATCTTAGTTCAGTCTGGAATAAGCTGTTTTGTGTGAAGGTCATGCATTTAAATCATTTTGCTTTTCCACAATCTAATAAGAGGAATTTTAAGAAATATGCACTTAAATAGAAATAATCTACTTTTAATTATTTTTAATTACTTTTTGGAAAAATAGCATATAAAATTTATAACAAACATTGGGTGTTTATAATGCTTTTTAATAGAACAAGTTAACAGAATCAGTGGCTGGAAACAAAGATTCTATAGACATCACAGAAGGTAAAATCGCTTTGAACTGTATGTGAGATTGTAATGCTTGAATTACAAAGTTGCTATTGAAACTCAGAGACAGGACTGGCCAAATGCATGAAGTTCCTTTAATAATGAATTTTCTGAGTAGTAGCAGTACAATGCATGCACAGAACAAATGGCTGGCTTCTACTCAGTGCAAATTAAAAGCCTTTACTTTTTTGACAGGGAGTGAACAATTTATCACGTCTGACCGTAAGGTCATTACATTGCATAACACACCATAATGTCACAATGGAATGATGAAATGCCAGCTCCCAGCCAAGTATTTAGAGAGTCATGTGCCTGTATACAAGAAGCCAAATTACTACAGATTTCTGCCCAAAAGCAGAATTGAAACAATTAAAACAAAAATGCAAAATGATGTCTGAAGAGTTTATTTTCAGAAAATAGCCTTTCATAGTTCTTGGATTTGGAGGAAGTACATGTGGATCAAAAAAGGATTAAAAAAAAAATAATTAGGACAAAGATTGGCAATATATTTGCACCAATGAAACAAATACTAATTCTGTTTCTCCTGCACACACCCTTGGAAATAAAGAATTAATGTAAACATAAATGGATGAATTCAGGATATAATTGATATAAAGCAACTAAATATGTAAAATCCAATTGTTAGTTTAAAATACCATAGCCATATAAGAAGTAAATATGTGCCTTTCGATGCTCTGGTTCTCATTATCTGAAGTTTTTAAAAAAGAATAGATTTTTCTTAAATATGTATTATAATCAATTAATTGTGACTCTGAGTAGCCTAAATAATGGGTGTCAGTATAAGAAACAAGATCAAGGATACACATATGTAGGTTATGTGTTGGTTAACACATATGCAAAAAAAAAATCAAAACAAACAAACAAACAAAAAACCAGTATTGACTCAAAGTCCTGTTTGTCTTCACTCATATTCCTGTTACACTTGTAGTTTTTTCTCCCCCAGATTAGTTCAGAAGGATGGGGAGCTTTAACCAACTAACAAAAAAGGCCCCTCACTACAAGAAGGACACCAAGGTGCTCGAGCAAATCCAGAGAAGGGCCACAAAGCTGGTGAGGGGTCTGGAGAACAAGTCTTATGAGGAGCGGCTGAGGGAGCTGGACTTTTTCAGCCTGGAGAAGAGGAGGCTCGGGGTGACCTTATCGCTCTTTATAAGTAGGCTTTAAAAGGAGGCTGTAGTGAGGTGGGGGTTGGTCTGTTCTCTCACGTACCTGGTGACAGGACAAGGGGGAACGGGCTAAAGTTGCGCCAGGGTATTTTAGGTTGGATATTAGGAAGAACTTCTTTACTGAGAGGGTTGTTAGACATTGGAATGGGCTGCCCAGGGAAGTGGTTGAGTCGCCATTTCTGGAGGTTTTTAAAAGATGTGTAGATGTTGAACTTAGTGATATGGTTTAGTGGAGGACTTGTTAGTGTTAGGTCAGAGGTTGGACTCGATGATCTTGAGGTCTCTTCCAACCTAGACAATTCTGTGATTCTGGAGAAAAAAAAAAAAAAAAAAAAAAAAGTGTTTTTTCTTCCTACTTTTCTCCTGTGAACTTTTGGAGACACTTTTTCCAAATGGCTCCCCATAGACATTCTTGTTTTCACCGTTAACTGTCACTGCCATATCCCTCTGAAAATATCAGCTTTCATATCAGGGAATTGACATAATTAGTATAGAAATGATAAATGCCTTATCTGGATTTTATAAAAATAACCTTTTATGAATTCCTACTTTAGAACTTTATTCAAATTAGCTTCATTATAAGCTCTGATATTCTTGATGAAAATCAGAAATAAAAACAACAGGACAAGAATGTGTAAGATTTAACTGCTACAGAAGGTTCAACATTATTTTCTTACCCCTAAAGAGTCAGGTCTTCCATGGGTGTATTGTATTACCATGATTCTCAGGCAACATCTCTTCCCACATAAAATAAATAAATAAATAAAAATAAAATAAAATAAAATAAAATAAAATAAAATAAATAAAATAAAATAAAATAAAATAAAATAAAATAAAATAAAATAAAATAAAATAAAATAAAATAAAATAAAATAAAGAACTCGGCCTCATACCACAAGGTTCTTAAAACATCTGGAGCTACCTCACATTGAAGAATGTGCTGACTGAGGGAATATGCATTATTTCAAAGAACTTCTCTGTTATCTTTCCCACAAAATCCTTTCCATGCTGTTCAAGCAGTTTTAGATAATGATATATGATATATAAGAGAAAAACTCATGTATTAAGGGAAGCTGACTATTTCAGGATTTCAAGTGCCACATATTATCATCAAAACTGGATAGTCCTTAAAAAGGTCTCTGAAAGTAATGGGTAACGTTTTTTCACTGATTGAGCTTTTTTTAAACAGGAAAATAATTCTTAAAAGTAGAGATATAAACAAATAACCAAAGCCCCTCAAAAATCTCAAAACATCTTTGAAATTAAGTACAAATATCAATTAGCATGATGTAGATCAGTATTTTGACAATTAAAAAAAGCATGAAAACAAACAAACAAACAAACAAAAAAGGACAAAGAAATCAAATAAATCCATCTGGAAAATCAGAATAAATAAATAAAACAGGAAAACAAAATGATTCTCCAGAATCAATTACCTTAGCAGTTCTAATAGGCCAGTGGATTTGTCAGATTTTTAAGAAACTTTTCTAATTCAATTATAGATGAAGGTAAGCTATTGTTTTCATAATATATTTATGCTCTATTATTCTGTTTTTTTTGTACTACTCCCAAAGTTTCATATTGCTCCCAAATGGATATAAAGTACATGTATATTTGGAAGGCAAGAGAAAGGCAAGAAAGAGACCTGATTTAAAACTCTTCTAGTCATATTTTCAGAAATATTGAATGTTTCCAGTGACAATTACATTATTAAAAGTGCAGAACATTATTTGTTAAAGGGATAGATAAATTCCTGAAAATCATGCCTTAGAATAAAGAAGAAATATAAGGGGAAATATAAGGGGAAAAAAAGAATAGAAGGGAAAAACAAACAAACAAACAAACAAACAAAAAACATGGGAGTGTAAAATTATCTGTGTGATATTTGCTTCTTCAGGAGCCCAAGTACACATAGAGAGAACACATAGATCTGAGCTGGCCACAGGTAGGCCTTAGCACAGAGCTGTGCCCATGGCAAGGGACGATGCCACATTAACACAACACAGCTGTTACAAGGCTTCTGGACAAAAGTGAAATTATGCCTCGGTATCGTGGAAGACCAGTTGGATTTTGGACGTTTTTTTGCATTTTGTTTGTTTGATCTCATCTATGTATACAGATCCTGTTTTACAACTCCAGGTTCCCCATAGGTATAACCTGCAAAAGCATCTTTACATTCCAATCAGCTTTACTACACTAAATACCAATCTGTCGAGCAGGAAGCATGTTGTTTTTATTGCTGGCTCAGAAACAAACAAACAAACAAAGACACTTCTTGAAATTGGACAAGAGATAAAATAAGTATATGTAAGTCTCTATTGTAGCTATTTTTAAACTTATATGAGGGTCGCATCTCATACACCTACTTATAAATTAACAGACTTTTGTGTTAAACTGTATAAATACAGACCAAAACAGATGTTCCCATCTGAGAGATATTTCAACACTGACTTTGGGACACAGGATAACTGTAATTTTCTGCAGACTTTCGGTAAGAATTTTTACAGTTGCTTTCTTTAAGGATGATCCACTTCCTATAAATGAATATGTTTTATTCGACTTGATTCTCAATGTCTCTAATTGCAGTAGTTGCTGAACAGCCAGAAATCCCTGTATTGTGTTCAAAACAATCATTGGCTTTACTCTGGAGATCTTTTCAGTTGGCAATGTGTTACAGAGGGTTCAGTGAGACATCCTTTGGCATAAATTGGTTGTAGAATCCTGGAGATCTTATTTTCCTTTCCATTAGAGAGGATATGAAATCAGATCCTTTACATGGCATTTGGTTTATGTGATTTCCAGTTTCAATGCTAGGAAAAGTTTCCAAGCACTATGTGAAACAATCATGAATGCCTTGTCAAGGCTGGATTTGGCATGATGCATTGAGCAATACAGGCTCAAATCCAAAAGGCTTGACACACAGGCTTTTCTTATGAAGAAAAGCAGATCATGTGCAAATCTATTTTTTCATCCATCTCTTCCAATGGAAATAAGATTTGGTTGAAAAAATATAGATGGATCTTTATACTACAGATTTTCGTTAACCAAACTTATTTCACTCAGAGATTGCAACAGTCAATTCACTGTATATTCACTACGTTACTTTTTTTGTTTGTTTGTTTGTTTTTTCTAGGCAGATTCACTGCATGGAAACTGGTCAACACACGTGAAATGTTAAAAGCAATAAGTACCTTTTTAAAGTACCTTTAATCCCTTGGGTTTCCAAAACAATGCTTTGTTTTTAACATTACTCCAAAAACACCTGAAAATTAGTGTTTTCTTTCACATGTTTATATCTGTCTTCTATCTGTCAAGTGGTAGGAAGGATACTTTTTTTTTTTTTTTAACTTCTACAAATGTAGAATATCGTACAAGAAGTATGAGAAAGTGAAAAAAGTCATTTCAAATTGCATGCTTTTGCATGCTTGACACCAATGACTTATTTAGATTAACAGTTGTCAGCATGTAAATTCAGTCAGAAAGAAAAAAAAAAAAAAGTTACTTGAATGGATGCACAGTGCACATCTGTGATATCCCTGAAGATAAAGATGTGCTATTGCTTTGTTTTGCAGTGTGATTGCTCCTGAATGTTTTATTAGCCAAACATTGCATTTGAGATATACAAATAAATAGGTCGTTCTTAGTATGGAAATCTTTTCCCTTCCTTTGTGCAATGGAATAGAATATTTGCCTTACTTCAAAGCTTCATACTATTTAGCTGAGAGGCATACTTTTTGAGTTTGTTTGTTTGTTTGTTTGTTTGTTTGTTTTTTTGGTACCCTTCTTATTTTGAATATAAAATATTCACAAAAACTTTGGTCATACAACAGAACTGTAATTAATGCATAGCTTCCTGTCATTTCGCTGGGGTATTATTTCATGATGCAGCAATCTATTTTGATACCATCCATTGCCCTGTCATTTATAAAGCAGTCTGAAATAGTTTGCTTAGCGTAATCTGTAAAAGTCTACCTGTGCAACAGAGAGAAGTAGGCAGCAAATAAATAAATAAATAGCCTTTTTCCATTTTTCCCCTCCTTTTCCCATTTTCTGACCTTGAAATGGCCATTGAATGGTATGTTTTTACGTTATTTACATAATATTAATATATTTTTGCACTATTGTTGAAAGCAGTTTTACTGGGCCTGGAATACAGCACTAATATCTTACCACAGCAGAAAAAAAAAAAAAAAAAAAAAAAAAAAAAAAAAAAGAATTATGAATTTACTCACCATATATATTACCTCTTCTCAGAGGTTAATTTGATTATTCATCAGTTCCCCTCCTCCTCCTCCATTAAGAGTTCTGATACTTTCCTTCAAATTCCTGACCCTTCTCCCAGCTCAGTGTGTTAAGTAAAGCTTATCATTTATTCATGCTTATCTCAGTATAATAAAACATTAATTATAGTATCTAGAGGGTAAAACATCCTGATACATGGCTTAGGTTTCTCCATCCCATTCTTCAATACAACATTTGTCTTTACTCACCCCAATATGCAACCTGAAATCCTCTATTTCACATTGTCAGGAAGAATTCCAACAAGAACCTTTACAAATATTTGCTTATATGAATATAAGAAGACCATATATTAGAAGACTAATATATGAATATATGAAGACCAATGCTTTTAACTTTCAGAAATGTAAGATTATTGACTCATAATCAAAAGATATAGTAACTGGCAACTTTTTTATTGTATGTAAAACAGTCCTCTCAGAATAGTATTAGGGAGCAGAATGTAAAGCGTTCTTGTTATTGAGTGACAGTGTTTAGCTCAGGACTCTCACTAGCAAGATTTGGCAGATTCAGAAGGAAAACAAACAAAAGAAATATTAAATCATGTTTTTGGTTACCAATATTCATTCAAACTTTTGTTTTCTGAAACAAACAAAAAACAACACAATTTATACAATAAAAGTTTGAAGTAAAATAAGATGACAGTCAAAATGTCTATGTTTGGGAAACTGAATCCACTTTGTAGACCTAGTCAATATACTTGATAAAGTCTAAAGCTTTGTACATCTCCCCACAAGTACAAAGCTGGTTAGCTAAATCTCTCTACAGATATCGCTTATTAATGCTTAGGGCACTAAATGCCTAAATTTCATACAGATACCTATGTTAGACACCTACATTTTACTACACAATTGTGGAAATGAATGAGAAGAGAATGGTATTTAAATGCTATAACAAATAAAAAGCAAATACCATTATATGTTACGTTCACTTCAAGTACCAAACAACTGTGTATGAATTAAAACCCTAACAGTAGATTTTAAAATTAACTTACAAAAAATTGAATTGATATAATTCTTCTATAATGAATGACATGATTATTGGGTCTTATTCTTTTCATTGTTTTCATGCATTTATCTCAGACATTACCTTTTATATTTACTGTACCAATAATAAAAATAGTTTATTTATTTATTTATTTGCCTTCTAAAAGGCTGTTTTCAAATCATAGATTTTTCTGATAAATGTTGATTTCTTTTTACTTAATATGCATTTTAATGATATCATAAACTTCAGTTTCATGCTATAAATTATATATTGATCAAGATATCCTGGTCCCATATAATGTAACAATCAATGAAGAAGTACTTTTATATCATTTAAAAATTCAGTTTTACTCATAGTGCCAAGTACAAATAATTTTGTTGTCAGAGTCACTAGAATGTTTGTGTATTGAAGAGTATTCCAAAGTTCTGCAAATTTCTGCAAATATACCTTGATGAGCAAACTCCTTGAAATTTAAGAACATGTCCATGAAATGAAGCAAAATGAAATACCTATAGAATTTCAGTGTGCAAGGAAAAAAAAAAAAAAAAAAAAAGACAAAATAGAAGAGAACACAGTCATAAAGTAATAACAGAGAGAAGACAAATAGGAATTTTGACATTAATTCGAAGGAAAGTGGGTCCAGATCACAGTCTAGGAAAAAATAAAGGGCAAGAATCTCATTAATATTAGTGAAATCTTTTCATTTTCTGGATGTGCAGATTGTCTACTTTCAGACCTGCCCAAAACAATGATGGAGAATTATTTTTCTGCTCTCTTCCTCCTCTATGGAAATAATTTCTGTTCCAGAATGTTTGACAGCTATTATTGCTTCCTTATTAACTCCAGCATAATGGGATCATGAGAAAACCATAGATCCTGCTCTCTATTTCTCTGTACCTTCTCTGTTTGTTCAAGGGTCAATAAGATGAATAGCACTGGTTTAAATCTGAATATTCTGACCACGAACTATAGCCTGTATTTAGAGAGGATTTTTACTGTCAGTTTAGGCCTAGTACATCTGTGCACTCCAAAACTAACTTGGATTAGAGATCAGAGCTTGAGATCTCTCATATGTTGATATTCCTAATGCATTTTTTTTTTCTCTTGAACTTCAGTGGAGTAATTCCAAGATTCCAACATAAATTCCAACATAAAGTTGGTAACAGATCTGTTGCCAATCCTCCACAGACCTGTGGTCAAGTTTCACTCCTTTTTTTCTTTCCTCTTATGTTAAAGTCTGGAATTTTCTAAATTGAGACAGTAGAACTGCTGCCTATATAAACTGAAACAATTGGCAGAAGAATTTTATCCTGTATATTTTGTGTGTTGTTTAACTACTTCTTTCTTGGTATTAGTATTTTATAGGATAAACAAAGTTACTTCAGACTTCAGTCATGATGTGGCAATCCCCACCCTTGTGGGGGTGGGGGCTATGG
Organism: Netta rufina; assembly: GCF_964035555.1. Classification (NCBI taxonomy): domain Eukaryota; kingdom Metazoa; phylum Chordata; class Aves; order Anseriformes; family Anatidae; genus Netta; species Netta rufina. The sequence goes on along the minus strand of NC_140123.1, from coordinate 34,220,322 downwards.
TAGGCTATGTGTTTCTATTAATAAAACAACAGTCATTAAATCATAACTTACTGGAGAAAAAAAAAAATTAGAAAGATATTTACTATAGCTTTGTTTTAAAATCATCAGAAAATTTGTCAATAAAGTAATCTGTAACTGGTCTTTCACAAGTCCTCTGCTACCCCAAAATTTCAAGGCTTTTAAATTATGTTATGATACCATGGAAGTATTCACAATCAGTGAACTTTTAACTTTGCAGTCTTTCATCTTAAGATGACTTAGTCACTCATCACATATCAGTGTTGGGAGCTATATCTGCATTTATACTAGAAGTGATACAAATTCACATATTTACCTTTAAGAGTATCAGATGTGCTATATTCTCATTACTAAGGCTTGCTTATTTGTTAGTATAATATTCCCAGCTGCACCAAAAATACATTCTGAATAAACATCAGAAAGAGGACATCTTAAATACCTGACAGAGTTTTTATTCAAGAAAGGCTATATATAGATAGGATCTCATCTCTTTACCTTCCTGTGTGCACCTGTGACTCCTAACTTCAGTGAGAGAGACCTGTGATGTTACTGGAGAACAGAATTTGTTCCCTAATGTGTTTTTTGTTTTTTGTTTTTGTTTTTTTTTTTTTTTTGTTATTTATCAAGAGATAATAGGAAATACGCAGCTTTTCTCCAAAGTTCTATTATGGGTCTCATTACAAAACTGATAAAGCTCTAAAATTTTTGGACTCCAAGATGATGGGAAGAAAAACAAAGCTGCGGTTAAATGAAGGCAAATAATTTTTATTAATGGCAGTGACTACTCTGGTGCTATAGATAGGAATAGCAATGTTATATATTTCCCATTTCATTGAGTAAAAAGAAAAGCAAAGTGGACTACAAAAAGATTTCTTTAGTTACATTTTCCCCTGCTGGTTACTCTCACTTGTCATTTAGAGTGTGGCCCTCTCTATGAATATAACTGATCTGACATGACTTTTTTTTTCTTTTTTTTCAGTGCTAACTCTTCCTAGTGTGACAGAGATCATTCTTCATCTCTAAAGAACCACATGAAGTTAGATTGTTTGAAGGTTGGGGTATGGAGAGGATTTCCAAAGATAAAAATTTAGCACAGCCTCCAGGCTTCAATGGCTAGGTCTACATTAGCAAGTAATTACTAGCTAATAGTACAATAGGAAGAGTGAATAAACTGAGGTTGTTCTTACAGCTACACTCTATGTGGTCTGGGGCTTTAATTTGGGATAGATTAATTCTGTCTCTGAGACTGAATATTCCCATCTTACATATGACACAAAACTACAAAAAGTAAAGGTATTCCACAGCCTTCACTACACTGAAAAGTGTCACCCTGGCCTTTCTTCTGTGGCAGGCAAATGATAGTAACATATCATAGCCTGCTCCAACATGGCTCATTTAAAACCTCACTAATGGAAATGAATCTGCTTTCTCTTCCTGCCTGTGGTCTTGCCTGTTTGTATTCCTACTCAAGTCCAATTAACACACCATTATTAAATTGCCTTGGGGATGTGGGAGGACTAGCAATGAAAGTAATATTATCTTTGCAGGGGCAATGTAGGTTTTCCTTTGAGTTGACACCACTGTGAGCTACTCCTACTACTCCTACTTCAGTATTATAGCTTAGCATTTCAGAAAGTCATATATATTTTAAAGGGAGTGGCTAGCTCTCATTCCCTCTTGTGAAACCTTACAACACTGAACCCCTACTGATCAGTAACCTGACCAGGTTAGGGTCAATGCTGTAGGTAGAATGGTGATCAAGACCTCAGATGCCATTCTCTAAAACCTCTTGTTTGAATAGTGTGGGTAACAGCAGTAAAAATTTCCGGGGTTTGGTCTGCAGGTTCTTAAACTGTGCGTGGAAACTATGTATTGAATTATCTATTGATAAATTTGTGGATCATTTCAATGTGTTGTTAATTACACATTCCTAACTTGGATCCATGGGGTTTCTAGTACTTTCTTTGAAAGGATATAATAATAAATCACTCTACTTCATTCCTTCTGGAATATAGAGAAATGTTACTTATCAACCTCACTATCAGTCATACATTTGTACCTGAACATGCAAGATGCTAACCTTAATACAGTGCAAATGTACTGTGCTTTTGTTTGTCTAAATCTAAGATAAATTGGAGGGGAGAGGGGAGGAGGCAGGAAGCATTAAGTGCCTTCAAAAATATGTATGCTTTCTACAGAAAGAAGTAATTATTTCCACAGAACTGCTAAACACCTATTTTGCTTGTTTAGCTTGTTCAGGACTAAAAGTATATAAAACAATAAAATTATATATATATACACATATATATGTGTGTGTGTGTATATATATATATATATATATCTTGCTCTGAGTGCTCTCAAGTACAGTGGATGAGAAGGTAATGGGGTCACCCAGTTTGTGTTTTCTATGACAACTCCAGGCCCATCCACATCTGAGACATGTGCCATCAGGGCTGTACAAAAACCCATAATGCTGCTTCTCTTCAGAATCCTGAAGATCTCACTGAGTTCTCACTGATAATAAAGTTTGCTGTTTCTGATTTCAGACCGTGTAACAATACAGCAAGCTGTGACTGTGTTCCATTACAAATGATAGCATGTGTGCACATGTGGCAACACACTATTCTCTTCCCCTGACCCCAAAGCTCACAGCCTCCAGCTAATCCTCTTCCTTCAGCCTGTCTGCTAAAACTAGAGATGAAAGCCTGCACCTGATGTCATTCTTGCAAACAATTAACCACCTGAGCCTGAAGTGGCTACTCAAAACCACAGGAAGACAGATTCATGAACCAGTCGAGTCCCAGAAGCAGTTTTGTTCTGCCACTGTTTTCTTTGTGTAGCACACTGAGGCTTGTTTGTTTAGTGACATGACAAAAGTTTGTGAATGAAAGAAAACAGAGAGGGGAGAGCAGAGGAGAGTTACAATCACCAAACATTAACTTGGCCACTAACTGCTCTGTATATGGAATAAATGAGACCTCTCCCCTACTGTAGTTTGTAGGCAGATATTCAGAAGGCCATACATGTATAACAGAAAACCATTCTATGTGTGGCTCTTTCACCATATCATCAGCTCATAACACAATGCTTTCAAAGAAATTGATGCACTTATCTGCATTGGTCTTTAGATAAGACTGTGGTGATTGTATTGCTACAGTGTGGCTAGCCACTGGGACTGAATGACTGAATTGGACTCACAGGGACCACAGACTGGGAAAGCATTTTCTGAGATAGCTAAATGCCAGGCAGAAGATTCTCTCACAGCTCAGAGCCCCAGGTCAGCTTTTAAAGACAAAACAGCCTTTACGATCCAGTGCTATGTGTCATCTCTCTGCAACTCTGAGACCAGAGCTGTCATTCTTCCCTTCCTCTGCACATGTAATAATGACAAGTACAGAAGAACATTTTTTTTTTTTTTTGCCTGGTTGGAAACTAAAGTGCTGACACATGACACAGGAGGTTCCTGATACAATCTGTAGCAGGGAGCAAGCCAGAAAGGCTTGTAGAGCAGTGCCAGATAGGTTCTTAAAACTTTCCTACATGGTGACCTCAGGACCTTATGGGTGAACACCCAGTCCAAAAGCAGTCCTGATGGTATCTTCTCATCTGAAGACCAGCTGAAGAGCTGTGTATTAGGTGAATATCTTCTGCATTGCACCCAAAGTGTAGCTGTTGTCCTGATTTTTCAGTCATCTGGTATGAATTCAGACATTGTTTGCCTACTCCCTCAGTATCCATCAGTAATTAGATACTTCCACAAGGTTAGATGACACAAATATTTAACCCTCTCATTACACTGTTATTTCATTAAGAATGAGCTCTGTCATTTCCTTGGGAATGCAGCTAGGACCTTGCCGAATATTCAGAAATAGCTACTGCCTTTGCAAAAGATGGCAGTGATAAAGGGGCTATAAGAAAGAGGGAGACAGAAAATGCAAGCAATTCAGGAGCCATGGGTGGAAGTACAAAAGTAAAAATGATATTGATCAAGTGGAAGTGTGTATAAGAAAACACATTATTCAAGGACCTGAGAGGTAGTGGGCAATAGCAAATGTGAAAGTATGTATACATATACTTCCAGTGGAGTTGAAGGAACTTCTACTGAAGGAACTCATGGAGTGTGGACCACTTGGTTCAGATCATTATGGGTCACTTTTCTGAAGCAAATAGAATGAAGATCTTAGTTTACCTTCCTCCAGGAGGAATCTGGTTTACACTCACTTAAACCACTACTTGTATGAATCAAACTGACATGCTTTTTGTGGTATGACAGGGAATTCACTTCAAAACCATTCCACTGCTCTGAAACAAAACACTGATGTTTTGTCTGAATCCTCCATATAGGCTGTATAGAAATCAGCAAGCAGTGAGGTGGCATTATCTGTAGTTGCAAATATAGAAAGAAACCTACAAACATTTCCAAGTGTCTATGACCAGGAAAGATGAAAGAGTCAGTTTTCCTCTTTACTGAACATGGAAGTTATACCTGACTCCCAAAAGTTTATTTGAAGCATGCCATTGCATTTTTGTTCAGATGATGATGTGGCATTGAAATGTATACTATTTTATAAGTGTTTCTTTGGTATGGTATCTTTTTTTTTTTTTTTTTTTTTTTTTTTCAATTTTAATTTCTCTACTGTTACGCTTATCTTGATGTAAAAAAATATAAAAGTCCTTTCTCTAGGGTAATCCATGTATGGCCCCAAATATAAAAAATATACAGTAATATTCTTTTCTCAAACAATACTACATCTAACAGCATAGTAGTTTTATTATTGCTATGTTCCAATACAAGTTGTTTCTCTTGCTGCTCTCAGGCAGACAAGACAAAACAAAACAAGTCTTCGAGAAGTAAAGACATACTTAAAAGGAAAGTGTACGCATTTGTATCTACATATTATTCTGATAAGTCACAGGAAAAAAAAAATCGAATAATAATAAAAAACACCATAAACCAAACAGAGATAAATAAAATCATGAATAATACTGAGATAACACTTCCATTTTTTGAAATAAATGATGCCACTGTAGAAATCTATCACAACTCATTCAGCAGCTGATAAAAGGGTATCACTAATCTCTCATTCTTAAAAATACATACATACATACATACATACATACATACATAAAAAGTCCGTATTCAAATTCTTTTCCATTTACTTTGGACATTCACGAAACTAGTCTCATATACCATTATTCAGCATTGTGAATATAAATACCTTTTACCCATGTCTTTGCCCTACTTCTATCTCTAAAAAATGCTTTAGAAATGGAGATGTGAGAATTACTTTTCCATTTATCCTGTCTTTCTTTCTTTGCTCTTTTCTAGGTAAAGAGGCAGCTGCAGTCCAAGAGTCTGAGTAGTGTATTCACAAAACAGGATTCACAAGATAACTGGCCTTCATCTTGGTGTTTGTCTATATATTGTGAAGATAATGGAATGTGAGGAGTTTAAATTGGCAAACTTAACTCCTTATTTTGTCTGTAAATTTATTCAGATAAACTGACATAAAACTCAGTTCTTTGGGATCACAGACAACAACTTCCTTGCAAGAAGTGCAGAATGTGAATTACTGGGTGCCTCTTATCTTCATTACAGCTCTTTACCTTTTTTTCTTTTTTTTTTTTTTTTTTCCCCCAGGTTTCAGATCACAAATAACTTCAGAGAAATCTAGTGTGATCATTAAGGACTGTATGCAGCAAATGTCAGACTTACATAGCTGTAGAGCCTCGGCAGGCTTCCACAGCATGACAGCTTTAAAGCTGAAAAGTCTCAGTGCGCTATCCCAGTGAAACTCAGCCACCATCTTCCCATCTGACTGAATTGAAGCACAGAGGTGCTGTTGAAATACTACATTTAATTCAGGACATCTCTGTTCTCAGGAATAATTCACAGAGCCACTAAAAAGAGTCAAAAGGGAGCCCCATGATTTTTTTTTTTTTTTTCCTTCTCATGGTTAAAATGCTTCAGCTTTGCATAGTTCCATAGCATCCTTGTTCTTTTTGACTGCCACATACCAAGCTGCATGCAATTTATTCTGCACTGGCACAGAAGCAGTTTGAGATATCTCCATTTTGATTATTTTTTTTAATGAAATCTAGAATTATTTTTAGCTTTCTATATTGAAATACAATATTAATAATTATATAAAGATATTAATGATCAGGCATTCTCAGTCCTTGCAATAGAGTAAGGAGTAAAACAGAATCCTTTCATTAAATGATTAGATGGTTCAAAAATCTCATAATGAAATCTGCCCTCATTGCAAACTTCCATCTTTCTGAAACCAGTCCCTGTTTCTAACCAACTACATTCTGCTTTGTTTTACTATTCAAGGGATAAATGAACAATTACGCTATAAAGTTGCTTGTGCTGCTCTGTCGTCTGAGCTACATTTTTTCCTCATATGTTTACTCCACTTCTTATCCTGGGCTTGGAAAAGACATCAAGAATGTGAAGGCAGGAAGAGGAGAGATAGGGCAAAAGGAATGAGACAACCTATTCCTAACCATCTGGTTCATGAAGGACACAATTAATATATTGTTTGTTTTAACAGAAAGAGGTTTTAAAGCCTCTTTACAGAATGAGAAGGAGAGGAAGCTAATTATAACTTTAAACTTGTTCCTGGGACTTTCAGTGTCCTAGGGTAAATTCCAATAATACGTGTATATCTTATTCCTTTCACTAGTGTTTTCATAATAATGACATTAAAGTGTACTTTAAAGGGCCTGTAGCATGAAAATACTGAGGTCCACTCAAACTTTGTTTCTGATTAGACAGAATATTTTTGTTGTATTCATGGATTTGAGTGTCCCTGCAGGCCAAAAATAACCAGAAAAAACATGTTTCTGGTTGTCTGTACCATCGCAGAAGACTTTGCTTCAAGGTAAATGGGAGTAAAGAAACAGGTTATGTTATCTGTAACCTGCATCTCAGGTTACTTGTTTCTCTGTGATGAAGAAATTTAAATAGTGCACTAGAAAAATTCAGAGAATGCTTATTGTTCTGAGCTATTCCTGTCTTAACTGCATGTAAGTCCCAATCCAGTCTCTTTTCTCTCAAAACCTTGACATCAGAGCAGCAATTTGAAATATGATTGGAAACTGTAAAGGGTTTATATCTAAATGGTTCTTTGTAAAGACATATAGATGAAAGTGCTGTTTTCTGCTACCTAGTGACATACATCTGCATTTTCCCTGTCTGATACACAAAATCTGAACTTCAGTGACTGCAAATTACATTTAAATTCACCAGTAAGATGCTATGATGGTGTCCTGGTTTCAGTTAGAACAGAGTTAATTTTCTTCCTAGTAGCTGGTAGAATGCTATGTTTTGGCTTAGGATGAGAAGAGTGCTGATAACACCCTGATGTTTTAATTGTTGCAAAGCAGTGCTTATACTAAGCCAAGGACGTCTCAGCTTCTTGCTCTGTCCTGCCACTGGGCAGGCTGGGGGTGCAGCAAGAGCTGGGAGGGGACAGACCCAGGACAGGTGACCCAAACTAGCCAAAGGGGTATTCCATACCATCTGACGTCATGCTAAACAATATATAGAGGTGGCTAGCCGGGGGAGGGGGGCCGGACTGCTCGGGGTTAGGCTGGGCATCGGTCAGCGGGTGGTGAGCAATTGCATTGTGCATCACTTGCTTGTACACATTATTAGTAGTAGTACTATTATCATAATTGTTATTATTATTATTATTGTTATTATTATTATTGTTATTATTATTTTCCTGTCTTATTAAACTGTCTTTATCTCAACTCACAGGCTTCACTTTCCCATTTCTCTCCCTCATCCCAGAGAGGGAGGGGGAGGGTGAGTGAACGGCTGTGTGGTGTTTAGCTGCTGGCTGGGTTAAACCACGACAGATGGATGGACCATATTTGCCCCCCAAAACTTCCAGTAATTCATTATCCCAGGAGCCACATTTTATTTGCTAAAGCAGCACCTTGAGGTTCCACATATAATTAAAAATCTTAATTACATTGGGAATTAATGATCTTTGTAGGTCTCTTCCAAATGAACTATTCCATTTTATTCTGACAATTCTTCACTTGCAACTAATTTATTGCAATAAATTGGTAATCTCCGGTCCGGTCCGGTCCGGTCCTGTCCTGTCCTGTCCTGTCCTGTCCTGTCCTGTCCTGTCCTCTCCTCTCCTCTCCTCTCCTCTCCTCTCCTCTCCTCTCCTCTCCTCTCCTCTCCTCTCCTCTCCTCTCTCTTTTTCTTTGTATGGTTCTATCTTGGGCCAGGAGTTGGACCTAATGATTCCTGTGGGTCCCTTACAACTCAGGATATTCTCTGATTCTATGATTCTATTAAAATTATCTGTTTTGTCATAAGAAGAATCTTTTTCCACCCATTGCATAAAAATTCTGGAGCATTTTTTCACCTGCATAAACAGTGTAGTAGCTGTTAGATAAGCAATAATGAACCATTTTACACCACAGCCAAATTCATCTAACTTCTATGAGCAAGTGAAATGCACACCTTTTCTGCTGGAGATGGTTCCAGACACAAAACAGATCATTTATTCAGCACTCATCTATGAACTGCGTGATAGTACTGCACCAGCCCCATAGGATGAAGAATCATATAAAAGGATAAGATCATTTCTGGGATCAGAATACAGTGCTGATTGGAATGATCTTAACAGCTTTACAGCAGCAGTTACAAGTTGTTTATTTTTGTCTTGAGCAAAGCTCAAGTTCTTGTAAGCCCTTTTTATAATAAAAAATCTTGTGTAGCTGTGCTGATGCTCCAGACAATAGACGTTGAAATTTATAAAGTAACCACTTAGACTGCGTACAAATTTTCACTTTTTCTAGTTGACCTTCATGAGGAGAAGGACTCTTTGTCAGGGAGTGAAGTGATAAGACAAGGATTAATGTTTTTAAACTAAAAAAGGGTAGTTTTAGATTAGATTAGGAAGAAATTCTTCACTATGAGAGTGGAGAGGCACTGGAACAGGTTGAGCACAGAAGTTATGGCTGCCCCATCCCTGGAATTGTCCAAGACAAGGTTGGATGGGGCTCTGAGCAACCTGGTCTAGTGTGTGGCATCCCTGCCCATGGCAGGAGGGTTGGAACTAGATGACCTTTAAGGTCCTTTCCAATCCAAACCATTCTATGATTCTAGTTTCCTATTGCCCATTTCTATAGCCTGTTGAGGTCTCTGGATGGCAGCATGACACTTTGGTGTATCAGTCAATCCTCCCTGTTTTGTGTCATCTGCAAACTTGTTGAGGGTATGCTTTTCCCCAGATCCAGATTATTAATGAGAAGTTAAACATGGCTGGACTCTGTATCTATCCCTGGGGTACACCACTAGTTATTGACCTCCAACTCAATTTTGTGCCAGTAATCACCACCCTCTGTACCTGGCATTCAGCCAGTTTTTAATCCACCTTGCTGACTGTTCCTCCAGTCCATGCAGCAACAGCTTGTCTATGAGGATTTTATAGGGGATAGTGTCAAAGGCCTTACTGAAGTGAAAGTAGACAATACCTACTGCTCTTCCCTTATCCACCAGGTCACTTATTTCACTTTAGAAGTTTATCAGGTTGATCAAGCATGATTTCCCATTGTTGAATCCACACTGACTACTCCTGATGATTTTCTTCTTCTTCGTGGACCCAGAAATGACTTCAAGGACAAGTTTCTCCATCACCTTCCTAGGGATCGAGGCAAGGCTGAGCAGCCTATAGTTCCCCAAGTCTCCATTCTTTAACCTTTTTGAGGATAGGAGTGATAATTTTTGAGTATAAGACTGTCATGTGTTTTCCTCCAGTATGCAGGCACTGACTGATTAATGACTGATTTTTTGGTATGAAGAGAAGGTCACTCACGACTAAAGAATGCTGTCATAACAAATGATTGTGAAGAAAATAGTACCTGTAATTTCTAAGTGTTCAGTATATGTTCAAAATAAAACATCTATTTCATAAACTATTCTCAAATCAAAAAGTCTTAAAATTCTTCAAAAACATTAACAGAAAAATAAATCAATTTTATGATGTCTTCAACTTCAGATTTACTTTTAATGAATTTCTACAAATACTTACCTTTTTTTGTGAGTGCTTTCCATCTGCAGTCCTTTTTATTCCACTTAATGAACTGGGATCTCTCTCCACATCTGCCTTTCCTTATATGCTAGGTCATCAGATAGCTTGTGATTAATATAGATTGATCTTTGCTTATCTGTTATACTGAGTGTGTTGATGAACAGCCAATGAAAGAAGTTACCTTACCATCCAGTTCTTTAGCCCACTAAATACGTAAGGGATTTGCATGCGTACACTTCACATCCCCACTGAGTATTTTAGTCACTGGTCTCTTAACTATTAGAAAGAAGCTCCTCCAGCTAGTTGTACAAGAATGAAATGACCTATGTTACATGCTTGGCTTAGCATGTGTTCATGATGAAGGAAAGAGAAAATTCTTGTAAGACTTATTCCTTGCTGTTTTCTCATCCTTCTTTGTTGACTGCTTCAGTTCCAGTATTTCAACATCTTCACAGGGTACCCACAGAGAGCCCATAACTTCAGGTTACAAATCCTACACTTATTTCAACCTATTATTTCATTTCCCTGCCTACAAAACTCAAGTCTCCTAAGATTTCCAAACATTAACAATTAAACACATAATTTGTTTGTTTACAAAAACAAAATAAAAAAATTACAAACAAAACAAACAAACAATTAAACAAACTGCTTAATTTAATTGACACAGGTATCTAATCTAAGAGAAAAAATAATATTTTAAAAATATTTTTTTTACCCTAAATTAATTCTTTCTTGTCATGTGCTTCTTGTCTATGTTGCTAAAAATAGGTCCTTGTTGTTTTGTTTTGTATTGGTTTTTTTTTTTTTTTTTTTTTTTTTTGTCCAAAAGTAGAGTGCTAGGACAGATGATAATGTGTGATATTTTTAATTTATATGTCACCTTTCTTTCTGTTCTTAATCTTTTTTTCTAATTGAGAATTTGTTTCCTTTGATTTCTTCATAAGAATGTGGGATTTCAGGATATCTATGGTAAATGTAGAAGTTGTTATTATTTCAAATTTATTGTTAGCCTGAATGCTTATCTTAGATATTTATTTTGTAAGATGATGACTAAATCATTGATAATTGGATTTTTAGTTTGAACTGTTGGTTTGGATGATAATAATTGAACTTGTAACCATGGTAATTGCTCAATACATCTCTTCTGCTATTAAGCACTTTATAAACATGAAAGAGAGTATTTGCTGTCCATATAACAGTCACTCAACCTTGTAGGAGCTACAGACATTCATAAAGTGTTTATTAAACTTAACAAGGACTGGGAGCATTTTAAAGTGAGTGACATTTTAGAATTATAGCCAGTAAAAACAAAAATATGTTTTCTCATTGATGTTCAAGTTATGTATTATAGAAATTTCCTGACTTAGGTGTAATTCTAGTCTTGAATTATGACCAGCAGCAGTATGGATGACCAGTGGGAGATATGGACTAGATATCCGTAATACCATGGAGATATGTGGGGACCTGCATATTTAATTGTAGCTATGGTGGTTTTACCTTGCTGGATGGCTTAACTCCACCACAACTGCTATGTCACCCCCTTTCCTCAAAGGGAAAGGGGGAGAAAATACAACGTAAGGAGTTCAAGGGTTGAGATAAGGACAGGGAGATCACTCAAAAATTGTCACGATCAAAACGGGCTCAGCATAGGGAGATTACTATAATTTATTGCCTATCACTAGCACACTAGAACAGTCAGAAACAAACAAACAAAACAAAACAAAAAAACAGTCTAAAAACACCTTCCCCCCTATTCAACCTCTTCTACGTCCTCCCCCAAGTGGTGCAGGGGAATGGGGAATGGGGGCTACAGTCAGTCCCTAAAGTCTCTGCTGCTCTTTCATGGTCATTCTCTGCTCCTGCTCCACGTGGGGTCCCTCCCATGGAGTCATTCCTGAACTCATCCTGTGTGGGCTTCCCAAAGGCAGCAGCTCTTTAAGGATTGCCTCCACATGGCTCCGTACCACGGGGTCCATCTGTCAGGAGCAAACTGCTCCAGCACAGGTCCCCCATGGGCAGCAGCTCCCCCCAGATTCCCTGCTCCTGTGTGGGCTCCTCTCCACGGGCCGCAGCTCCAGCCTGGAGCCTGCTCTTGCAGGGGCTCTCCATGGGCTGCAGACTCCTCCAAGCCACATCCACCTGCTCCATCAGGGGCTCCTCCATGGGCTGCAGTGTGGAGATCTGCTCCATGTGGAATCCATGGGCTGCAGGGGGGCAGCCTGGTCCACCAGGGGCCTCTCCACAGGCTGTAGGGGAACTTTTTTTCCAGTGCCTGGAGCACCTCCTGCCCTCCTTCTGCACTGAACCTGGGGTCTGAAGGGCTGGTTCTCATTCCTCTCTCTCCCAGCTGCTGTTGTGCATTATTATTATTATTATTATTATTATTATTATTATTATTATTATTATTATTATTATTATTATTATTATTAATAATTTATTTAAAATAATAATGATAATGATAATAATTTTGTCTTTCTTAAATCTGCTCTCACAGAGGTACAAACAACACCACTTATTTTCCTGGCTCACCAGCAGCGGGTCCCTTTGGAGCTGTCTGAAACTGGCCCTTAGCTAACATGGGGCAGCTTCTGGATTCTTCTCACAGAGACCATCCCCGCAGCTTTCTTGCTACCAAGTCCTTGCCATCTAAACCCAGTACAGTAGCACAGAATCCAATTAGATGATAAACAATCAGATAAACTACCATTATATAAGAAACTATATATTAATACAGATATTATATTATTACAACAAACTATCACCCTTTGGGAAGGATCAAAAGAAGAAAAAAATCATAAACTTCTTGAATGAAGAAACTTTTCTGTTACTCATCCTTAGATCTGGAAATTGGATTTTCACTGGATAGTTCAGGAAAGGAGAGTAATATTTTGTTCATTTGTTTTTGGTAATATTTTTTTACAAGTAAATTTACAGTGTTGTCAACAGGAGATAGATTGTAAAATTTACTCTTAGAGTAGGTGAACCAGGGGCGAGCAGGGGTTGTCCTCACTAGAAAGAAAACAACAACAAAAACTTGAATGCATTTTTGATGCATTTGTATGTTTAGCTCTCAATTAATACCATTTTCTAGAGTGAGGAAATGCTCTTAAAATAAAGTTGTGTGTAAAGTAGAAAAACCTTCTGAAAACCATGTATGTAAAAGAAAAGACAAACCGAAAACCCATACAGTACAACCTTGAACTCAGTTCAGGAGGTTGTACTATATGGTTAAAATAGATCTTACCTTTTCCACATGTGTATGCTATGGTGTTCATAAAAAACTGATGCACACAAGGTCATTTATATTCTGTATTCTTTGCTCAAAAGTAAAAGATTAAGTAAACTATGTGTTTCTGCATGTGAAAATGCCACTTTATTTTCATTTGCTAAGTGCCCATTTTTGTTTCAGATGATCAGATAAGTGACATTTGTCAATCATTTTCAGAGTCTTGTATATGATCAGAGAAAGAATGCACTGTTTCCCCAGTTATTTTTTCTCTCCTCCTCTCCTTCACCCAAAGATGGTCAAGCATTAAAATAAAACAATAGCAAGCAAACAAAGAGTTTTGTTTTGTATCACATCACAGAATAAGATATTTCTTAGGAAAAAATAATTCAACTATTTTAATTCACTAATTATTTTATATTCTATTTTTTTCTTATCAGACAAGGTTCTGACAACTCAGCAGATCTCTTTCAGTACTGTAAATATATGTCTGTTTTGGGCTCCACAATATAGAAAGTTATAAAACTATCAGATAGTGTCCAAAGGAGGGCTACAAAGATAGTGAAGGGTCTAGAGGGGAAGACATAAAAAAATTGGCTGAGGCACTTTGGTTTGCTCAGTCTAGATAAGAAGAGACTGAGGGAAGGCCTCATGGCAGCCTACAGCTTCTTCACAAGGGAAGGCAAGGGAGTCTTCGATCTCTTCTCTCTGGTGACCAGCAATAGGACTGAAGGGAACAGCATGAAGTTGTGTCAGGGGAGATTCAGGTTAGATGTTAGGAAAGATTCTTCACAGAGAGGGTAGTGGGTTACTAGAACAGGCTCCCCAGGGAAGTGTTCCTGGAACCAATCCTGCTGGAGTTCCAGAATCATTTGGACTATGCTCCCAGAAATATGTTTTGATTTTTGGGTGGTTTTGACTTGGGGCAGGAGTTGGACCCAATGATCCTTTTGTGTCCCTTCCAACTTGGGATGTTCTCTGATTCTGTGATGCTATGAATCTTGGGTGGTCTGTGAGAACTGGAAACTAGTCAATGTTATATTGATCTACAAGAAGGGCACAAGAAAAGACCAAGGAAAGTAAAGACCTGGAAAAGTTATGGAGAAAATTAATGTGAGTGCCAAGGGATCTGGATAGAATGGATTAATGAGCCACCTCCAATTGCATGGCATTTGGCAAGGCTAAACTCTGGATGTTGCACTTGGCTCATAACAACCCCATGCAGTGGTATAGGCATGAGGGAAAAAAGTGTCTGGAAAGTTGCCCAGCAGAAGAGGATTTCTGGGCATTGGTTGACAGCTGGCTGAATCTCAGCTGGCTGAACCTCAGAACCTGGAATTTTGGCTTGTATCAGAAATAGTGTGGCCAGCAGGACTAGGGAAGTGATTGTTCCTCTGTACTCAGCACTGGTAAGACCACACCTCAAGTACTGTGTTCAGTTTCCAGCTCAACAATACAAAATAAAATAAATAAATAAATAAATATTCAGTAGCTGGAACACATTGTTTTGGACTTACATGACAAGGTTTTGGTAGTGGATTGATCTCTAGGAGATGAATACAGTAGCTGCCCTTTGTTCAAAGGGAATCACCAATGGCCAAAGCTGAACCTATTTGTGCCTCTGTGAGAGCATATTTAAGAAAGAAAAAAAACACTGCACAACAGCATCTGGGACAGAGGAGTGAGAAGATGTAGAGACAGAACCCTGCAGACAGCAGGATCAGTGAAGAAGGAAAGGGAGGAGATCCTGTAGATGCAGTGAATATGTAGGAGCAGCAGAGATGAAGTTTTATGGACTGACCACAACTTCCATTACCTATTCTCCTGCACTATTCAAGGGGAGGAGGTAAAAGAGGGTGGAGGTGGGGGAAGGTGGTTTTAGTTTGCTTGTAGTTTCTCACTGCTCCAGCTTGATAGAAATAGGTAATAAATTACATGAATCTCCCTATGCTGAGTCTGTTTTTCCCATGATGATAATTGTCCTTATCTCAACCCATTAGCCTGTTTTCATCATATTCACCTGTTCTGTAGAGGAGAGTGAGAGATCAACATGGTAGAGCTTATCTGTCTATCAGTGTGAAGCCACCACAGTTGCTGAGAGAACAGCAAAGAAGCTGATGAAGGGACTAGAAAACAAGACATGAGGAGTGGCTGAGAGAACAAAGGTTGTTTAGTCTGGAGAAAAGTCCCCTCCCTGAGGGGAGACCTCATTGACCTCTACAACTACCTGAAGGGAGGTTGCAGCAAGGTGTGTGGATCTCTTTTCTCAGGTGACAAGCAATAGGATGTAAGGAGTTGGCCTCAGGTTGCTTCAGGGAAGGTTTAGATTGGATATCAGAATTTCTTCACAGAAAATGTTGTTAGGCATTGAAACAGGCTGCCCAAGGAAATAGTTGCCAGCCCTAGAGGTATTTAAGAAATGCTGATGTGGTGCTTAGGGATATGATTTAGTGGTGGACTTGTTAGTATTAGGTTGATTGTTGGAACTGGAGATCTTAAGGATCTTTTCCAACCTAAGTGATTATGAAGAGAAAGTCCTTTATTAGTAATTTAATCTTCTATAGTAAGATCATCTGCTTAATGGATGGATGGTAGATGTAATCTTTCTGGATTCAAGTAAGACCTTTGATACCATACTTCAAAGTACCCTTCTAGACATATTGTCCAACTGTGAGATGAACAGGTTCATGCTATGCTGGGTGACGAACTGGCTCAATGGTAGAGTTCAAAGTTTTCTACTGAATGGAGATACATATAAATGGCAGCTAGTCATTAGTGGTGTTTCCCAGTGCTCAATTTTAGGACCAATTCTGTTCTTCATTGTTATCAATGATCTGTATGCAGGAGTGGAATGCATCCATAGCAAGTTCGCTGATGATACTAAACTGGAAGATGCTGTTGACTCTCTTCAGGGATGAGAGGCCTTGCAGAGAAATTTAGATAGATTGGAGCATCAGTCAATCATCAATGACATTAAACTCAACAAAGGAAAATGATGGATTCTACAAGTGGGATGTAGTAATGCCAGACGCAAATACAGATTAGGAGATGAGTGGCTGGAGAACAGTTCAGTGGAAAAGGATCTGGTGGTGCTATTTGACAATAGGCTTAACATGAATCAGCAGTGTTCCTTGGCAGCCAAGAGGACAAATCACATTTCAGGGTGCATTACACATAGCAGAGACAGATGGTCAAAAGAGGTCATTCACCCAATTACATTGAGCATTGGTGCGGCCTTACCTTGAGTATTGCATGTAGTTCTGGGATCCATGAGAATCCCAGATCCATATAAGGAGGATTTAAGGTCCTGGAAAGTGTCCAGAAGAAGGCAAAAAAGCTGTAAGGCATGTCCTATGAGTAGAGGCTGAGAACATTTGGGTTGTCTAGTCTAGAGAAAAGAGGCTAAGCTCTCTAAAACTTCCTGAGGAGGTGAGGTAGAGATGGAAGTGCTCTTTCCTCTCCCTGGTTACCAATGATAGAATGTGAGAGAACAGCACAAAGCTGCACCAGGGGAGTTTCAGACCAGAGTTTAAGAAATTTTTCTTTATTACAAGGGTGTTCAAGCACTGGAACAGGCTTCCTAGCAATTTTGTTGATCTCCCATACTTTCCAGTGTTCAAGAAGTATTTGGATAATGCCCTTAATAACATGCCTTAACTTTTGGTTAGCCTTGAAGTGCTCAGGTAGTTGGTCTTGACCTTTGAATGTCCGTTCTAAGTGAATTGTTCTACTCTATACAAATGACTATTAAAATATACATACACAGTACAAAGTAGGTGTCATATTTGATTCAGAATCATAGCTGGTTTCATACCTGTATCATTAATGTTTCTTTAGCTAACTTTGATTTACTTCGATTTATCATTTTGTCTTATCTGTTCCATCAGTGAGAGTTGCTTTAGCTCACATCACCAAAAAATTAATTATTGTAAAATCTTATTTGTTGCCATTTCATAATTATTTCCTATAATTACCTTCCCATAAAGTAATTTGCATCCAAAGCAAAATAATGGAATACTAACAAAATAAATATTAAAGACTAATATATATATATATATATATGTATATAAGGGAGTCTGATGTATTCTTCCTATAAACTTCAAGATGGCCTAAACACATACTAGTGAAAAAAAAAAAAAAATTATGTAGTTAAATCATCATTACTTATGTGAGGGATCTATTTGATATCAGTGAAACTGAAATGTTGAGCAATGTAGTCTTACAGTTAATATGTACAAATTCCATTGACAGATATTACAGTTTTATGTTACATAGTCTGCAGAATGGTTTAATAATATCACCTTGCCAATGTCTCCTTAAAATTTTTGTAAAAGTCTGGGTCAATATACTATGAACAGTGAGATTATGTCACTAGTGACATAATAGTGACAGGTGACCTGTTACTAGTGGGATTCCCCAAGGCTCCCTTTTAGGACCAGTCCTCTTCAATGTTTCCATAAAAGATTTGGATGAAGGACTTGAAGGTTTTTTGAGCAAGTTCGTGGATGATTCTAAATTGGGTGGAGCTGTTGACTCTGTTGAGGGTGGTGAGGCCTTGCAGGGAGATCTGGACTAGTTAGAGAGCTGGACAATCACCATCAATATGAAGTTTAACAAGAGAAAGCATTGCATTCTGCTCCTGGGAAGGAGCAATCCTGGTTGTACGTACAGATAGGGGGATTAGATGCTGGACAAGAGCCCCTCAGAAAGCGATCTGGGAGTTCTGGTTACCAGCAAGTAGAACATGAGCCAGTAGTGTGCCTTGGCAGCCAGGAGGGCCAACTGTATCCTGGGGCACATCAAGCATAGCATTGCTAGCCAGTCAAAGGGAGTGATTGCCCCGCTCTGCTCTGCACTGGTGCAGCCTCACATGGAGTACTGTGTGCAGTTTTGGGCATCACAATATAAGAAAGATATAAAACTGTCAGGGAGTATCCAAAGGAGGGCAACAAAGATAGTAAAGGGTATAGAGGGGAAGATGTATGAGGAGCAGCTGAAGTTACTTGGATTGTTCAGCCTGAAAAAGAGGAGGCTGTGGGGAGACCTCATTGTGGCCTACTGCTTCCTCGTGAGGGGAAGCAGAGGGGCAAGCACTGATCTCTGCTCTCTGGTGACCAGCAATAGGACCCGAGGGAATGGCGTGAAGCTGCGACAAGGGGGGGGTTCAGGCTGGATATCAGGAAAAAGGTTTTTCACTGAGAGGGAGGTTGGGCACTGGAACAGGCTCCCCAGGGAAGTTGTCATGGCACCGAGTCTGCCAGTGTTCAAGAAATATTTGGACAGTTGTCTCAGACACATGATCTGATTATATATATATATTTTTTTTTCTTTTGGGGGGGGGGGGGGGACCCAGGGGTTGGACTCAGTGATCCTCCGATGATTGATATTCAACTCAGATATTCTATGGTTCTATGATTATCTCTTTTTAATCAACAAGAGATATAACAATAAACAGCTGTCTTTACCTCAGTTTCCCTCTCTCCAAATTAAGACTAAAACTATTTTCCTAGCATTTTATGATGTTGAGAGAGTAATTATTCAATGTTTGCAAAACGCTATATATTCTAAATATCAACTATTGCTAAGGACTGTTAACTATCTGCAATTATAAGATTTGCTAACAAATCTTGTAACGTCTTTTTCATTTGTCTTCTTTAATATTACCAAAGCATAAAATTGTAACAGTAGATGAAGAGTATGTATCAGGTGCATATGGAAATTACTATTTGATTACTGTGGTTTTGCTGTAGGTCCACAATTTCTCCATTTGAAGGTTCACATAATACTGATATATCCAACTTACATAAAACTTAGGACTCAAAGTACCAGTTACCCACTTCAATAGTCTGGGTCCTTGTGTTATCTTTTGTTGTAGTCTGAGAACACATTATAAAGTCTGATTCCTACTCCCAACTAGATTTTAAAGTCAATTTGCAAAATACCCAAGGAATAAGGCAAAGACAGAGTCTCTAGTAATTTGGTCTAGGTTGGAAGGGCATAGGAAAAGCAAAGATATAGACAGAAAAAAACTGCAGTGGACAGTCACTGTTTTTTGTATATCACGAAAGCTAAAGACAGAGAGAAAAAGTTCAACTGGAATCTTCAATATTTTTTTGTGATTAGTTTAACTTTCCAGAGAGTTGTGAGAGTTACCAAATTGTTAAAGTGCACAGGAATTCATAGACTATTTTTTTGTTGTTGTTGTGGTGGTGGTGGTATTTGTCCCTTTAAAACCTAAAGAAACACTGTCTTATGTTAAAGGACAAAAGTGCATCAGTATTCCCCCAAGACAATAAGAGACTTAGACTGAGCATATCTTCATAACCAATTAACCTAAGGGCTAAATAATAATAAGAGGAAGCATATGTGTTATTTTCAGTTTTGAAACGATTGTGTGATATCAGATTATTGAGTATTTTAACTGTACTTATAAGTTCTGAGATAAGAATGTTGTACATGGGCAGGTCTTTGTTGGACACAATTGCAGCAGGATAACATTGAAAAATATACGTCTATTTGGAATTTAAATGTCTTAAAATATTTGTATATTTTAGACTGTTGTAGTACTTTAAACTCACAACATACGCTTGTGTCCCCTTGATTTAGATGCCTGAGTAAAATGCATATTTTAGCTTACTGTGATCTTAGAATCTAAAGAAACAGTTCCTGGCATCATAGAACTGCTTCATTTTGTAACAGAAAACAGCTTTTGTTTTCTTTCTGAGAAGAGTATTTTATGGTTTTGCTTAGCCCAGAGGTTCCCAAAATTAAGGGTCATGACCAGAAACAGGATCCCAGTAGTTACAATTAGACCACAAGCCTGGAAGACAATCTGATCAATGTTCACTCTTGTGAACATTGTACATGCCAGGTTATAAAACTGAATAGAACTAAAGCACAGGGATGAGTGCTGTTTCTTGACCGTCCTGGCTTCTCCGTTGCTGGTAGACAGCTGAGCACAACAATGTGTTGTAGCAAATTTTAGTCCCCAGACAATAACCAGGCATGGTTCAGGGGATATACCATCCAGGTGTTCTTCTTAACATGCAGCATGACCTTCCTCATTGGTGCTGAGTGAGAGGAAAGATTAGCTGTTCATCCACAACTGTTGTTATGCTGTCTGCACTCAGATATGGAAAAAAAAAAAAGCCATGGACCATTTTATTTAGTTGTATTGAAGGTAGTCAAAGTGGCTAGACAAAGAGTTATTTAGGAAGAGCTATTGCTTTTTTTAACTCATACTTTATTCTGCATTAATTTTCAAGCACAGAAAAAACAAGTTACATGTATATCAGTATACAAATATTTTGGAGATATAACTGCATGGATATTAAGTAATCCATTGATTTAAGTACAGTTACATGTAAAACTAACAAAATCTATGCTTCATGTGCTTTATGTTCAGGAAAATTTTAAAGGTAGACATTGCAATGTTTTTACAAAATGTGTTGCAAATCAGTAACTTAAGCTTCAAACTTCAGTTACGTGCCTGTATTCACAAAGTCAGTCACTTACCCTTATGCTACTGAACTAGATTACATAATTAACATAATTCTTCTCTAAACCATGATCAAACTCCTGCAGGTCTTTTTTTGTAACAAAACATTCCAGTGCTATGTTGAAGTTGAGGTTGCCCAACACAAGACACAAGACCTGGTGAATGAGACAGTCGCAGAAAAAGGTGAAATTAAGGTGGGGGGGAGGGGGAAGGGAGAGAAAAGAGGAGGGAGGGAACAGGGATTGTAGCACTTTCTATCTACATGCAATTTGTTTTTCTAACTTCCCTTGGGAGAAAATATGTCAAGAAATAGCCTCAAGATAATGACAATAACAGCAGAAATCGTTGCATTAATTTATAGGAAGGAGAACAATAAAACATTTCATGAATTACTTTAACTTTCTTACTCTAAATAATGTTCCAGCTAGGGATTGATGTTTGACAGCTGTGTTCACTGATAGGTAACCTTGTTGTAAGTTTCTGAAGAAAGATGTTTTTCTCCATTGGACTTATCTCCGCTTTGTAATTTTTTTACATTTTCTCCTTAAAGCCAACACAGCTATTGTTACATCTAAAAATATTTCAATCGTGTATTTCTTCTTTGAAATAATTAATTTTTTCTTTGCACTACTTGGCTGATAACATGTCATAATGTAGGCTGCCAAATGCCAAATGACTCTCAGATTCATTCAAGCATTCAAAGCAAGAAAAACCATTCATCTAGATAAGATCTTATCTGACAAGTCAAGCTCAAGAAATCTCAGTATAATTATATAGTGTTAATGAAGGCCATGTATACAGGCAGTTCTCAATATTAACCTCTGTGTTAGTATATCAACAGTAATGTGAATCAGTCATTTTAAGTTAGAATAAGTAAGTGGATTTTTTTTTTTTTTTAACCAAGCATCACTCCACATAAAAGTATGTTATACATGTACATATTAATCTGTTGCAAAGGCTTGCTAAACTATACTTTTGAGGATAATGTCATTATCCTACTACTGTTAACCAGTTCTGAACAGGTATTTAGAAAACAATGAACAGGTATTCTTTAATATACAGTGACTGCTGCTTGATATAGCATAGTGAAGAAGATATCCAGAAGATATCTGTGTGGTTGAAATCCCTCAGCAGGATAAGAACCTGATGCTTCTTGTAGCTGGACCAAGAAGGCTTCAGCTTGATTGGGAAGCCTGAGGTAGACACCACCAAAAAGGTTTCCTTTGTTGGCTGAGTCCCTAATTTTTACCTATAAGCTCTCAACCTGTTCATAGCTTTTTTTTTTTTTTTTTTTTTTTTTTTTTTTAAGACACCTCTTCATAACCAATCAATTTCTTTACATAAAGGGCAACCCCATTACCCCTCCTTCCTTGTCTGCCTATTCAGAACAGTCTGTAGCCATCCATTGCAGTACTCCAGCCATGTGATTCATCCCACCACATTATGATGATAGCAATTAGGTCATAGTTGTCTATATGCACTGTGGTTTCCAGTTCCTCCTGTTTATTTCCAATGCAGCGTGCACTGGTATCAAGGTGCTTCAGCTGGGCTATCAGCCACATTACTTTTTGTAGAGGAGCACACCATGATTTCTTTGAGACAATTCCCAGGTATTTACACATTTCTTCATAATGCATCGGCAGCCCCTGGCTCTTGTCTGTCACTCAGAAGTCCACCCTCTTTCCCCGCTAGATAAGCTAGTTTAAAGCTCTGCTTATAAGTTCAGCCAGTTTGTTGCCCGGGTCATTCTTGCTCCACTTGGTTAGGTGAGCCCTGTCTGCTGTCAACCGTCCCAGTTTCCTGAAGGTCTGTCTATGATCATGGAAGTTGAAACCTTGAGCATGGCACCAGCCACACAGCCAGGCATTCACCTGGTCAGTTTGTCTCCTTCTTGAACCCCCTTCGGTGACTGGGAGGATAGAGAACACCACCTGTGCTCCTGGCCCCTTTAACCTTGTTCCAAAGGACATAAAGTTTCTTTGGATATTTCTTGGTCATCTTGTTGCAACATCATTCAACCCTGCACCGAACAGTAGGAATGGGTTTGCAGGTTTTACCAGGCTTGGTAGCCTATCTATGTTATGATGAATATGGGTTCCCAGCAAGCAGCAAACTTCCCTAGAGGTATTGTCTAAGCAAAGGGTGCTTTGGTGCCTCCGAGAAACGAGTCTCCAGTTAATAATACTCTGTGCTTTTCTGGTGGTACTGGTTCTAACGCAGGTGAGTGGTTGGACCAGCTTTGCATAGTTGGGCTTTCCTGGGTCTTGCCTGTCACACCCTCTTCATTGTCCCACCCCATACCATTGTATGTTATGTGGTGACACTTCAGGGGCAAGGGGAAGATTCCTCATCCTGCTGTGAGCAGAGATGAAGGTCCAGTCTCCTTTGTATCATGAATTAGTCAAGTCAGACTGCCCAGGAAGCAAACCTACCTTCCTCTTGCAAAGACTGAAGGCAGGGTTGTCACTCAGCCTGTGACAGCACACAATACCATACAACAATCTTTCCCTCAGATTCCTGGATACTGACCTGCCTATTAAGCTCTGCTAGTAACATGGCTACTTGCTTGAAGAGTTCATCCAGCTGGACACATTTGCACTATGACATGCACTTCTGCCCTGCTCAACATGCTTCTTTTGATGGGTCCCAAGTTACAGTTGATGTTCTGGGCTGAAAACACACATTGCCAGCTCATGTACAATTTTTCATCCACCAATACCCCAAAGCCTCAGGGTTGTTCTCAATTCACTCATTACCAAGCCTACATTCATGTTTGAAATTGCCTTGACTCACATGCAGGACCTTGCCACTTGTCCATGTTGAACCACAACTTGTTTGCACGGGCCCACCTCTCAAACCTTTCTAGGGCCCTCTGGATGGCATCCTTTCCCTCCAGTGTGTTGACTGCACCACACAGCTTTGTGTCATTGGTAAACTGACTGAGGGCATGCTCAGTCCCACTGTCCATGTTGCTGACAAATATGTTCAATAGCACAGGTCCCAATACAAACCCCTGAAGGACACTGCTTGTAACTGATGTCCTTTTGGACATCAAGCCATTGACCACAACTCTTTGTGGGCAACCATCAAGCCAATTGCTTATACACTGAGTGATCCATTTATCAGATCCATGTCCGTCCATTTCAGAAACAATTTTGTGTTTGCCAGTGTTGAATGCTTTGCACAGATACAACTGACACAGATATGTCAGTTGTTCTTCCCTTATCTATCAATGCTGTAACACCCTTGTAAAAGGCCACCAAATTTGTCAGGCATGATCTGCCCGTGATAAAGCCATGTTGGCTGTCACCAACCACCTCTGTGTTCTCTTTGTGTCTTAGGATAGTTTTCAGTAGGATCTGCTCCATGATTTGCTGGGAGCACAGGTGAGACTGACTGGTCTGTAGTTCTGTGGGTCTTCCTTTTTTCTGTTTTCTAAAATGGGGGTTATATTTGCCCTTTTCCAGTCACTGGGAACTTCAGTGGACTGCCATGACTTCTCAGATATGATGGATAGTTTCCTAGCAATTTAATCCACAAATTCCCTCAGGAACCTTGGGTGCATCTCATCAGGTTAAATGGACTTGTGCACCTTCAGGTTCATTAGATGTTCTCAAACACAATCTTTTCCTACAGTGGGTGGTTCTTCACTCTCTCTGTTCCTGCCTTTGTCTTCTGCAACTTGAGCAGTGTGTCTATAAAACTTGACAGTGAAGATTGAGGCAAAGAAGTTATTGAGTACCTCTGCCTTCTCCATATCCTGGGTAACAAGGTCTCTCATTTCCTTCTGGAGAGACAATTTCCCCGGTCTTCCTTTTATCACTGACATGCTTATGGAAACCTTTCTTGTTGCCCTTGATGTCCCTGACCAGGTAACTCTATACAGGCTTTAGCATTCCTAGCTGGATCCCTGGCTTCTCAGACAGATTCTCTGTATTCCTCCCATTTTACCTATCTTTGCTTCCTCCCTCTATAGGCTTCCTTTTTGTGTTTTAGTTCAGCCAAGAGTTCCTTGTTCATTCATGCAGGTCTCCTGGCTTTTTTGCCTGACTTCTTTGTTGGGTTACATCACTCCTCAGCTTGAAGGAGTTGATCCTTGAATATTAACCAGGTTTCCTGAGCCTCTCTTCCCTCTAGGGGTTTGTCCCATGGTACTCTACCAAGCAGATACTTGAAGAGGTGAAAATCTGCTCTCCTGAAGTCCAGGGTACTGAGCTTTCTGTATGCTCTCCTCACTGCACTAAGGATCTTGAACTTCACCATTTCATGGTCACTGCAGCCAAGGCTGCCCTTGAGTTTAACATTCCCCACCAGCTCCTCCTTGTTGATGAGAACAAGGTTCAGCATAGCACATCTCCTCATTGGCTCCTCTATCAGTTGGAGGAGGGAGTTGTCATCAATGCATTCCAGGAACCTCCTGGATTGCTTATGCCCT
This sequence comes from Netta rufina, assembly GCF_964035555.1. Classification (NCBI taxonomy): domain Eukaryota; kingdom Metazoa; phylum Chordata; class Aves; order Anseriformes; family Anatidae; genus Netta; species Netta rufina. The sequence continues at coordinate 34,195,081 of NC_140123.1, read as the reverse complement.
GCTGTTCTGTCCCTCCAACAGATATGAGGTAGTTGAAGTCCCCCATGAAGATCAGGGCTTGTGTAAGTAAGGTTGCTCCTAACTGTCTATAGAGAGCCTCATCTGCTTATTCTTCCTGGTCAACTGTTCTGTAGCAGACCCCACTATAATGTCACCTGTTTCTGCCTTCCCCTTAATCCTGATCCATTAGCTCTCTCTCAGTGCCTCACCCATTCACAGGCAGAGCTCCAGGCACTCCAGCTGATCACTGACATAGAAGACAATAACAATTCTTGGTTCCCCTGCCTGTCTTTACTGAAGAGCCTTGCATCCTTCAATGCCAACACTCCAGTCATAGGAGCCATCCCTCCAAATATCCATGCTGCCAATAAATAGACTTGCATGTGTGTGTACCTTTTACTCCTCTTGATTGATCTCCATGCTATGTGCATTTGCATAGAAGCATTTAACACTGGCCCCTGATGAGAATATTATATTAAAGTGTCTGGGATTCCTTCTTGCTTCTGTTCAGGTGCTCTCCTGCTGACCTGTGATCCTTCTCCAGGCTCTGGGCTTCTATTGCTGACACTGGCATCAAACTGATAGGAGCTGGATGGAATGAGATTCCCTTCTCCTGACAATTGTAGTTCAAAGCCCTCTTCACCAGCTTGGCAAGCCTGAAGATGTTCTTTCCTCCTCTGGCAGATTGACCCCATCAGCTCCCAGCAGACCAGGTTTCTCAAAGTGTGTCCCACGATAGCCAAATGAGTAGTCAAATCCTTCACTTTGCCAGAAACCCTGTAATCGTCTGTTGATTTGCCAGATTCATTCAATTGTCCCTTTCAAATCTCTTCTCTTTGAGAAGGATGACTGATGAAAAAAAAAAAAAAATGAAGAAACCATAAAAATGTTTATTTTTTTTTCATAAAACTATGGTCCAGGGCTTTGGGAGTGAAGAGCTGTTAACAGTTAAAACTTAAACATACAATCTCTGCCAATGCCTCTTTAATTTTTTTTCTTCCTTTTGGTTATTTCTGTTAATAAGTAGTCTTATACTTGTATATGTATCACATGCAGAGGCACATCTTTTTCTACATATTGCAGTTTATCTGCCAAAGTGCATTTTGTCCAGTGTATTCAGCTTCTGACGTTATTAGAATTACATATCATTTTTATTCTTTTTATTTATTTTTAAATGGAATTTAAGCAATGGTTTAAATTAGCAACTACCTTGCTTATAGTATTAGGGAAATTAATTTATACCAAATAAAATATTTATAACTGCTTTTGACCCTGGGAATTCTGGAACTGCCAAATTGCTGTAATGATCACTTGGTCCTGATAACTGTCAGACACCTTAGTGTTTATGGTGCACAGAATTTTCATATGATAAATGTCTTGCTAGACAGTAAAACAAAAAAACAAACAAACAAACAAACAAAAAAGTTGATTTTTTTGCTTATGGTATGTACCTTAAAAACTCAGGTCTATGTACAACATGACTATGACTAGGTAACTTTGAGCTGTTAGCTAGTCATATTCCAGGCTTGCTGATTTAATTCTATGTGATGCACAAGAAAAAAATACTCTACTACTTTATTTTATTGTGGCATATTATCACTGTGGATTAAATATGAACTATACAGAACATTGAAATGCCTAGTGATTACAAAAGGGAGCTTGAAAGAGCAGCAGTGCTAATTATTCAACTATTCAAACAAAGGACAAATGTACCACAAAAGCAGCCTCTGCCAAAATACTTCTCTCATTTATATATTTATTTATTTAAAATGAAAAGCAAACAAGCAAGAAGTAAGATGATCTCATTCAAGGTTATCCTGGAAACCTTTCAATTTGAAAAGTAGAGGCCAGAGAGTTGGCCACAGAGCAGACTTTGACAGTCAAACATTATTGCTTATATACAGAAACATTTCTCTTTGAGCAGTACATTTATATGCATGAGCACTATTTTCTTTTCAGTAGTAGACAGGTGTCTGATAGAACATTTTAATAATCTCTAAGAATGTAAATCCTGCAACTGATTGAAAATAGAACCCTTTACATTAGTAGTGTTGTGACATGCCAGTAAAATCAATAGAAAATATGAGATTTACAAATACAGGAGCAATTATGGATGTATTTGAACAAGATCACAATACTAAGGAAACTATTCAAAATAAATCTATTGCAAATAAACATGAAGTGGAAAACTGTCACCAGTTCAGCCATCCTCTCCACGAGCTTTACTTTTCATATAGGTCAGTTCATAATGCACAAAACATATGATTTTGGTCTGCCAATTGTTCATTTGCAAAACTGTCAATTCTATAGATCTCAAAAGCTGGTATCTCACAAAAATTGCATATAGAGAAAAATGCACTAGTACATTTAAAAAATCTAGTACATCTAGAAAATGCATCTTTTTTACATGATTCATTAACATGGCAGGCATGTTCAGCTCTGCAGCCTTTTCACCAGGTCTCCTGTTTCCTTCAGGAGAGGGCCAACATTTTCCCTAATCTTCCTTTTATCACTGATATACTTTTAGAAGCCCTTCTTCTTGCCCTTGATGTCCTTGTCCAGAATCAATTATATTTGAAGTTTAACTTGCCTAACTGGATCCCCAGCTGCTAGGAGAATTCTTTTTGTTATTATTATTATTTTTTATTTTTTCCAGAAAGATATTTCTGGAATATCCAGAATACTTTTTTTTTTTTCCTGAATTTCTTTCCAACAACATATAAAATTCTGAGTCCATTTTTTTATCATTGAGGTCAAGAAAATGCAGCTGTTGTGTCTCACACATGACAAGGGCTTATAGGCAACAGGGCTTATATTTCAAATCCACTCCACTGTTGGCTGTTGATAATATGTTGATAAAATCAGAAAAAAAAAATCTTCTCTTCCCTTTTCTAGATCTTATTGTTTAATGTTACTCTGGATTCAATTATATCAGCAAAGATGTACATTTCCCTTTCTTAAAATAAACAAACAAAGAAACAAAAAAAATCTATTGCTGTTTTGAAATCTGTACAGCAATAGCAGTTGTGGCTAAATTGTAAATCATGAATCTTTTGGCTAACAAGTTTGATTTTCCATTTAAAAATTCATATTTTTATGATGAAATAGAGAAATAACTCTACTAATTTCTCCAAATATCATTCTAATTTAGAGGATACCATAAGCATCACTAGTTTCACAACAGCTCTGACATCTCCTTTCAAACTTTTTGACACAAATAAAAATACCGTTACCACCAAGTTTTATGACGCTTCATTATTGGTTCTAATTATATCAGTTCTCTCCAAAGAATTTTCTTTTATTTCATTCACATCCACTCTGATTCTGAATGAGTTTATAGTACTGTACTTTGACACTTAAAAAATTATGACTATGTCACAATATAGCCTTCTTTGAAAAAAAAAAAAAAAAAAAAAAAAAGAAAATACAAGTCAGATGTAAAGCTAATATTCAATTTATTAAGTATTTAAAACCCTATGGAGAGAAAAGATAATACCCATGAGATTTTTAGAAGTTCTCTTTCAGCAGAACTGTCTATCCAAGACAAAAGAAAATGTAAGAATTCAGCTACATTAATAAGAAATTGGAAATTCACAATTTCCATAGTAAAGAGGAAATCTTCAAATCATTAGCTGTCAGTAAGTTTAAAGTCTTTAATGATCTGTTTTACATTCCCATGAGGTCAATGTTGTACAAAATATAAAGAGCATAAAAGCAGTAGTTTATATAAATTCTGTTACTGTAGATTTTAATTTTCTGTTTGATCCACACAAATTTTATCTTTCCTTCAGTTCAGCATTTTAGTACACCTGTAAGAGCATATTAACTGAACATTATAATCCTGGACTCAATATGAATAGTGATACTTTTATAATTTGACATTGAAATAAAAAAAATAAGTAATCTAACCCTAGAACAGCTTCTGACCTGAAACACTATAAATTAAGTTAACAGTATGAAAATATGTTTTCACAGTTCTTGAACATGGATACCTAAACTTAGGTAAATACAATCTCCCTGAAAGACCTCTCAAGACATCTAGCTGTTTCTACATAGAATTTAGTAATGTCAGGACAGCTAGATCTCAACATTAAATTAATGTTCATATTCAGTTTCAGTTTAATCTTCAAAAAGTTTATTTGAATCCAGAAATTAGGATAGGGCCGTGGATTTCTAAAAATATATATTTTTATACCCTATGGCTATTTGAAAAGTCTAGCACTGTAATGCTTGTTAAGTGTTCCTATTAAAGGCCAATAGGCTGAAGAGCCTTTCCTCTGGAGAAAGTACGCCAATAATCTGAATAAAAATTTTCTAATACATTTGCAAAGTAATTTAAGGTTATAATAAAGTACCCAACTCACAGTGGTGTTTTTTGGAAAAAAAAAAAAATAATAATAAAATTAAAAGCTTATTCAGACTTTCTATTCCTGATACCTACCTGATGGATCACAATAGTGAGCATAAGAGTTTATTTTACTGGGTAACCATTTACTCATTTAATGGTGACACACCACACAAAGTATATGGCTAAAACACACAGCATCTAGAAATATGTCTGAAAACCATCATCTGTGCTCACTTAGATCATCTTGTTTCATACTAGAGGGGTATAAGCCTCCTGTGCAGTATCTGTATAAAAGTATGACAAATTTGAAGTGATAATTTTACATTTTTATCACAGCAGAAACATTATGCAGAAATACATGCAAGATTAAAAAGATTAACAGAAATACAGAACCACAGAACGGTTAAGGTTGGAAGGGACCTCTGGAGGTCATCTTGGCTAATGCCCCTGCCCAAGCAGGGACACCTAAAGCTAATTGTCCATGTCCATGTGGCTTTCAAAGATCTCCAAAGAGGGAGACTCCACATTCTCTTGGAACCACCTGTGCCAGTGCTCCATCACCTGTACAGTAAAAAAGTTCTTCCTGATGTTTAGATGGAACCTTCTGTTCTCCAATTTGTGCCCATTTCTTCTTGTCCTGGCACTGGGTACCAATGAAAATAGCATGGTTCTACTTATTAGCACCCTCTCTGCAAATATCTATAAACAATAAGATCTGCCCTGAACCTCCTTTTTTCCTTGCTGGACAGTCCCAGCTCTCTCAGCCTCTCCTTTCCAACTAGGAAAGATGTCCTCCTAGATCTGTTATTTGAGCATAGGTAAGGATTTGTGGGAGAGGTTATGAGAGGTGTCTGTCTTGGACATGGTGACCATGAAATAGTTGAATTCAAAATGTTTGCTGTAAGGAGATAAAAGATCAGCAGAGTTGCAACACTGAACTTTAAGAGAGCATATTAAGTTTCTCAGGGAGAAGCAGTGTCCCCTGGGAATCATCTCCAGAGGCTTTAGGGGTCCAGAAGAGCTGAAGAGCTGCTCACTTTTCAAGGAATATATTTAAAAAAAACAGGAGCAGGCAATCTCATTGTGCCAGTCAAAAGCACAGCAGAAGCCTGACCTGGTTGAACAGGGAACTCCTCCTGGATTAGGGCCAAAAAAAAAAAAAAAAAAAAGTAAAGAATAACCTCTGAAAGCAAGATCTGGCTTCACAGGGAGAGTACAGAGTTTCAGTTCACAAATTCAGGGAGAATAAAAGAAAAGCCAAAGCTAATTTAGAGCTGATGCTGGCCAATGTGAAGAAGAAAGAAAGGCTTTTTAAAGTATGACAACAGCAAGAGGAGATCAAAGGAAAACAATGGATTGATACTTGATGCTAGTTGTCACCTAACAAGTAAGGGTTAGGAAAAGGTGGAGGCATTTAATGCTGTTTTTGCCTCAGTTTTTATTAGTAACAACAAATCTTTGGCTGCCTAGACCTCTGAGTTGGAGTACCATTACTGGCAGAGCAGTGATTTTCCATCTGTGGTTACCAAAATTGTAATGGAACACATGAACATGTGCTTATGAACATATGCTTATGAACATGCTTATGTTCATAAGCACATAGGGACTGATGGGACTCACCTCAGAGTACTGAGAGAATTTAAGGATGCTATAGCTGGATGTTATAGCCTCAAAAAATTACCAGAGGTCATGGCTGTCTGGGGGAAGTCCCTGTTGAGAAGAAACTAGCCAATGTTATACCCATCTACAAAAAAGGCATGAGACAAACTACAGACTTGTTAGTCTAACCTCTGTGCCTGGAAGAAAAAAAAAAAAAAAAAAAAAAAAAAGGATATCAGGCATAGAGGCATAGTATGAGTGCAGCAAGTGAAAGTCCTTCCTAAGTGGGGGGAGAGGGGAGGGGAGGGGAGGGGAGAGGAGTGCACGGGAGGGGAAGGGAAGGGAAGGGAAGGGAAGGGAAGGGAAGGGAAGGGAAGGGAAGGGAAGGGAAGGGAAGGGAAGGGAAGGGAAGGGAAGGGAAGGGAAGGGAAGGGAAGGGAAGGGAAGGGAAGGGAAGGGAAGGGAAGGGAAGGGAAGGGAAGGGAAGATTTATTAATAAATTGTATTTTTTGCATAGATATTTAACAGTTTATTTTTCTGAATTATTTCCCTTAAGAAATATCTAAAACCTGTGTGCTTTACTGAAACACCACTTTTAAAAATAATAAAAAATATATTTTAGTTTTCCTTGAGGATGTCATGGAAGGGTGCAAGTGTTCTGTTTCTTAATGATATGTTTTAATTGCTCAGTAAAAAACATATTGTACTGGGTCTGGCTGGAATGTTAACTTTCCCGGCAGCAGCCCATTCAGTGCCGTACTCTGTACTTGTAGCTGGAACAGCAGTGTTATCACACCAGTGTTGTGTCTACTGCTGAGCAGCAGTGGCACAGCATTGGGCCTTTCTCTAACCCTCCTAGGGGGTGGGCAAAAAAGTGAGGAGAGAAACATCACTAGGGCAGCTGACCTAAACCAATCAAAGGGATATTCCATACCATGTGGTGTCACACTCAGCAATAAAAGGTGGAAACAGGAAGAAGAGGGGAGGGGTGGGCTCTCGTTGAGAAGACGTCGGTCCTCCTCTCGAACACCGGCTGCGTGCGTTGAGGCCTTGCTTCAAGGACGTGGTCAATCATCGCTCATTTGTGGGAAGTAGAGAGTAATTTCTTTCCTCTGCACTTCCATATCGCTTTCATTTATTTTGTTTGTTTGTTTTCCTCCCTTTTTCCCCTTTCCCTTTTATTTCCCCTTACTTAAATTGTTTAGTTCATGGTAGTCTTTATTTAATTATTATAATTATTTCCCTTTAATTAAATTATCCTTATCTCAACCCGTGAGTTGTTCTTTGCTTTACTTCTCCCCCTCCTTATCTAAAGGAGGGGGAGTGAGAGAGCGGTTGTGGGGTTTAGCTGCCCAGCACGGTAAAACCACCACACATATACACAAAGAAGTTTAACTGAAAGAAAAAAGTCCCTCTTTTTTTTTTTTTTTTCCCAATTTTAAAGCATCTTTTTGTTTGTTTGCATTGAGAATCAGCCTTAAAATTATTTGCAAACACATTATTTAAACATTCAAAGGAACAATCGTACAGTATGGAATAAATTTAGAGGTGAAACTAAATTTTGCTGCCCAACTGTTTATTTATATGATGAATGGGATAGTATTTTTGCACCTGGAGCAGTGTAACAAGATTTGTTTGAATGATCAACTCACAGTACTCACAACTTTGAAATCAAATCGAAGACCTTTTGTTTTCTTCTTTTAAATGACACACTGCCGTTCAAAGAAGGAACTAACTATATGAAATATTATAATCCGTGCTCTACAGGCAAGAGTAAACTATTTTATTGCTTTATAATCTCTTCATCTCTCTTCTGCGGTGCTAAAGTAAAGATCACCATCTTATTACCTGAAAGTTAATAGTCATAGTCAGAATTAACAGCTTAGCCTATAAAAGTTTTGATTTGAAAATATACATGAGTAAAATAAAGTCAGTGATGAGATCAGTGATGAGACCACCTGGAAATCAGGCTCAGTCAGAATGGGTTCATGAAAGGTAAGTGGTGCGTGACCAACCTCATCTACTTCTGTAACCAGATGACCTGCCTCGTGGATGAGAGAAAGACTGATGACGACTTCAGCAAGGCCTTTGACACGGTCTCCAACAGTATTCTCCCAGATAAGCAGGCATTCCATGGCTTGGACAGGTACACTCTTTGCTGGGGTCAAAAGAGGCTGGATAGCCGGGCCCAGAGAGTAGTGGTGAACAGAGTGAAATCCAGCTGGCAACCAGTCACCAGTAGTGTTCCCCAGAGGTTGGTGTTGGGGCCCATCCTCTAATAGGTTTATTGATGAATTGGATGAGGAAATTGAGTGCACCCGCAGTAACTTTGCAGACGACACCAACTTTGGGGGAAGAGTTGATCTTCCAGAGGTTAGGAAGGCCTTGCAGAGGGAACTGCACAGGTTGGATCAATGGGCAAATGCCAATGGGATGAGGTTCAACATGGCTAAGTGCCAGGTCCTGCACTTTGGCCAAAATAACTCCATGCCATGCTACAGGCTTGGGGCAGAGTGGCTGGAAATCTGTTCAGAGGAAAAGGATCTGGGGGTGTTCGTTGACACTCACCTGAACATGAGCCAGCAGTGTTCCCAGGTGGCCAAGAAGGCCAATGGCATCTTGGCTTGTATCAGGAATAGTGTAGCCAGCAGGACCAGGGAAGTGATCGTCCCCCTGTACTCTGCTCTGGTGAGGCTGCACCTCAAGTACTGTGTTCAGTTTTGAGCCCTTCAGTACAAGAAAGACATCAAGGCCATGAAGCATGTCCAGAGAAGGGCTACAAAGCTGGTGAAGGGTCTGGAACAGAAGTCCACAAGTCTTATGAGGAGTGGCTGAGGGAGGTGGGGTCGTTTAGTCTGGAGAAGAGAAGACTTAGGGGAGACCTTATTGCTCTCTACAGCTACCTGAAAGGATGTTGTTGGGAGCTGGGTGTAAGCCTCTTCTCTCAGATAAGTAGCAGTAGGACTAGAGGCAATGCCCCCAAGTTGTGCCAGGAGAGGTTTAATTTGGAAATAGGGAAGGGAAGGGAAGGGAAGGGAAGGGAAGGGAAGGGAAGGGAAGGGAAGGGAAGGGAAGGGAAGGGAAGGGAAGGGAAGGGAAGGGAAGGGAAGGGAAGGGAAGGGAAGGGAAGGGAAGGGAAGGGAAGGGAAGGGAAGGGAAGGGAAGGGAAGGGAAGGGAAGGGAAGGGAAGGGAAGGGAAGGGAAGGGAAGGGAAGGGAAGGGAAGGGAAGGGAAGGGAAGGGAAGGGAAGGGAAGGGAAGGGAAGGGAAGGGAAGGGAAGGGAAGGGAAGGGAAGGGAAGGGAAGGGAAGGGAAGGGAAGGGAAGGGAAGGGAAGGGAAGGGAAGGGAAGGGAAGGGAAGGGAAGGGAAGGGAAGGGAAGGGAAGGGAAGGAAAGGAAAGGAAAGGAAAGGAAAGGAAAGGAAAGGAAAGGAAAGGAAAGGAAAGGAAAGGAAAGGAAAGGAAAGGAAAGGAAAGGAAAGGAAAGGAAAGGAAAGGAAAGGAAAGTTCATAGACTACTGCAGTTTCCATTAGTAGTTTCACAAAATGTGAAAAGTGCAGTTCTATCAACTAGTTGAGCAGGGTCTTAAAGATCCCAAGAGTCTAGTTTGTTTTGCATGGTGATTTCTAAGGTTCATATTGTATTTGGCACTTTAGCAATCAGAAATTGATTCCTAACATTCCTTCCAGCATGTTTTGGACCAGAAGACTGAAGTTGCTGCAAGTAATAGAGATATATTGGCAGACCTACTTGGGAAACTCTGTATAGCCTCTTTCTTCCATGTACGTGGTCCAGATAAGGCTATTACTGCCTATTGATTCTCGTTAGAAGCAGTACGTTTCATCAAAATCATCTCCACGCATGAAATCGGTACAACACATAAGGAACATTTATTGTACATTCTATTATTGTCCCAGTTCAGTGAACCATTAAGAATGAAGTGAATCACTGAAGCAAAGTGAGTTGAACTACAAAAATTAGTTTTAAAAAATGTTTAGGCTGAGGAGTTCTTATTTCACCTTTTTAAAAAAGTTCTCTCTTTTGTAATTCCTCAGACAAATTATTTTCAAGCACTTCCTTCACCTGCTTTACCTTTGCATTTAACTTTTGAATGATTAGGTATTCAGGACTCTTTCCAAGGCATATTACAGGGTTACTGCTCTGTTCTTAGGGATGTAACCCTCTCCATAACATTGCAAAATAAATTATCTTGATTAGCAGCAACAGACCTGATAGGCCAGAACATCTCACTTTAGGGAAATGCCAGGGCACTGAGCAGGTTGGTGACTCCCAGGAGGGTGGGTGGGAGTTTGGTAGCTCCCAATGGGGCCATGGCAGCCAGGGCTCATCCCACCTCCCCAGTCAAAAGCAGGGCAGGTGGGGGCAACAGGGCAGTCCCAGCCCTGGGCATCAGGCACCTCCATGGGGATGACTACTAGACTAGGTCAGGCCAAACTAGGCCATGGGACTTTGGGTGAGGGTTCAGGCCAATGGCTGGGTAAAGTGATACCTGCGACATGACAGGGGCTAACTCAGGCAGGCATCAAGTACAGAAGCCTCAGCTTAAATATATCTCCCAAGGAAGAAGTGTGGAATCCTCCTGAGGCTTCTGAGCAGGGCTATCCATGGGAAGAACCTTCTTTCTAGTGCTTTCTTTCAGCACTATATCTAATTTGGTCCCCAGCCCAGGCAGGTTTACTAGAGGGGATTCAGGGGTCTGACACTGACCCTTATTCATAGAAAAATGAAATCTTCCTGTCTTTACTAGTAGGCTGATCACAGAGCAATTGAAATAAGGAAATCTGTATGATCAAATGAGTTTAAGAGGACTGCAGCCTTTAATGGCTCCATTAAAAAAGAAAACCTTCTAAATCAGTAAAAGCTTAAATAATACATGAACTCCTCAGCATCAAATATGTAAATATATAAAACTCTATTTAGCACTCACTAACTACAAGCTAATTTAGTACAATTTAGCACAAAGCTGATAAGCGAGTTCAGAAATAATTTACGAAGGACTTGCATGTGAACTGCAATCCATGTATATGGCTGGAAAGGTGATCCAAATGGCCTGAGGTATTAGATATAGCTAGCTGATCAGAGAAAGATGCCATGTGAAATGAGATAAAATGAGATAATCTCTGACGTATTCAAAGGAGTGTTAAGAGAATGCAACAGTTATTCTTTCCACACCATGAATAAGGACATGAGAAGCTGAAGTATTTTTCAAATCAGACACTCATTCTCTCACTTCCAATGCTCAAAATAATTTGCAGATATTAAGAACTTTTTATGCATTGTAAAAGAAAAAGAAGTGCTGGTGTTACTAGCAAAAATCTCAGAGGCATAGTTTAAGTCTAGTGTTTCAAAGGCTGCAAGTGTGGAAAAGCATTAGAGAAATTGCAGGTGTCACACAGAGAAGAATATTGGAAAGAAAACGGAATGTATGTATTTATTTATTTATTATGTTACACGGGACAGATAGAATCACATATGTGACCTGGGGATGTTATAGACAAGCTCACAAACTAAAGCCTAACACAAGGAGAAAAAAAAAAAAAAAAAAAAAAAAAAAAAAAAGCCAGGCAGAACATTGTAAAAAACAATAGCCATATCAGGGAAAAAGCATCCACTGTGTGATAACCTGAATCAAAAGCAATCAGGAAATTCAAGTACTTACCAATCAGTAAAGCATAGTTGAACAGAGCAAAAGAACTTCTGTCAGGTAAATGTTTTAGCCTCCTTTATAAGAACTCTGTAACCTCACACCATGTTCTTCCACCATTTCTCCATGACAAGCATCATTCTCTAACACAAATAAAACATGATTCTTTGTGGGTCAGAATGTCAGAATTATAAATCAGGATGATTTATAATGCCGAAACAAAGAACACTTTATTTTAGTCACCCGTGGAAATACTGTTCAAATAATCATGGTTTGTTACAAGAAAAATCAGTCGGGATGGGATTGATCAGATTTAAATAGAGGCTTTTCATAGTTAGATATCTATTGTTAGTGACTTACTGGATGTGGTTTTACAGATGGTAAAGAAAAACTTTCAGAGGATGATTCTTTCACCTATTTTAGACAACGAAGTTAGAGCAGATTAATCACATTGTGATGATGCCAGTTCCTCTCCACTGACTCTAGAAAGAAACTGTGTGATGACTGAACTAAAATGAATGACTTTTAGATGCTCTAAAAGTGATGAGATGAATCCAACTTTAGACTAGCAAATTAAGAGTATAAGCTTTGCCCTTCTCCCTCTGCACATAAGGTGAGTTAATGAATTATCCAGATAATCATTAATTGAAAATGACTAAATTATCAGGAAAGATATTGGGGTGGGGGGGGGTGGGGGGGGGAGGAGGGGAATGCTACTTTTCTTAAAACATTCAAAATGAAAATTTTTCTTTTCTACTTTGTTTTCTCAAAGTTTTCTTCTTATTTTATTTGAGATCACATCTCTCTCATGGATTTAAGATGTTTTGCATGCATCATTCAGGAACCATCATTTGTTCTAGTTGCATAATGAAAAAACAGAGCAACAAGATTTTCTTTTAATTCATAAATTTCTGTATTTGACTGTCATTTGTTTGTAATAATTTTTAGCAGGATCATCAATTTAGGCAAAACCTTGTGATCGAGATCTCAAATGAAATGCCTATACAACTAAAAATAAAATAGCTAGAATTCAAACCCTTGCTGTAAGACCAAGTGACACTAACTGACTTGTGTATATACTATTTATAGCTAGCCTCATCAAGACCAGATCTGTATAGCAAAGGAATCTGGTTGGAGTAGTACAAACCAAAGCCTCTGGGAGATCTAATACATGTATGTAACTGATTAGTTAGCGGTCCAGTGCTTGAACTCATTCCCAGGAGCTTCGTTTAATTACAACTACAGACAGAAGTTCCTGTGGGTTTTAAGAAAGGAAACATCTGCTGGAGGAAGGAGACCCCAATCAGTGTTTTTAGTGACAGGAAACTTTTAATATAAGGTTATAAAAAGCTAGAAACTGACATGGTATGAGTCTTCACATAGCCTCCTATCAATACTTGGTTTACCAGATGACCGAACACACATTTTGCACGCATTCTGGGGTTATTGGATTTGTTAGCCCTTCTCACATCCAGTGAAAGACTAATATAAAATATATGTGGCCTGGCAATAACGTAATATAACTTTATTCATATATCCTATCTTTGTTCATGCTTAGATGTATTTTATCTGAGTAGTCCCTGAGATTTCATATAGGATATTGCAATCATTTTTTATCCTTCAATCTCAAAGTACTTTTCAAGGGGAAAATCTTTGTCAGTTTGGCTAACTTAACACATTGAGAGTTTGTGTGACTCATCCAAAGTCAACAATAACAACAACATAAATGGCCTCTCACTAGCAATAAATCTACTGAGACAAACACATGGGAGAGTAAATGATCTAACCAGTGAGTGCCTCCTCTACCTCAGAAATGCTGGGAGTGGCATGCTATATATGCACCTATGAATACATATATGCAGTTGTATGAATGTTTTACAGAATAGTTATAAATGAATATTATGCATATGCAAAGTTAATTACTTCTTCAATAGTAATTTCATATAAACATACAGTCTTGTACAGCCTTGTTGTAGATCTGAGTTTGTTTTTGTGGGTTTTATTCAAACCTTTATTGTACACTGAGCACAGGGCTGTTTGTGTGTATGTGTGTTTGGTTGGTTGGTTAGTTGGTTTATTTGCGTTTTTGTTGTTGTTGTTTGTTTGTTTGTTTTGTTTGTTTGTTTGTTTGTTTGTTTTGTTTTGGTAGCTTAATTTGCTAGAGTTACTGCTAAAGCTTCTTATGAAACTAAGGTTCAAAACTGAAATGCCTAGGGAGAGGAACAGCCAGAAGGTGAGACAAAGACAGAACATGAGAAGTAATCTCAGTTGGCAGGTCCAGCCAGCCACAACGGAGTGATAGCATAGAAAGTTGTTGAAAGATTTTCAGGACACTGATGTCCACACACAAAACAAGGTACACATTATGAAGTTCAAAGCATAGCCCTCCCTGTTACTACTGTTCTCAGAAGTCTCAAAAGCCTATGCATGGCAGCCATACTTTGCTCTCATGTCATTTATACTTCTGTCTAAACAATTATTGTCTATCTTAACATGCTTAAAATCTGCTGGGAGGGCAGGATTGTGCTTTTAGACATGGTTGCTTTAGTTGCTTGCAGTATTTTCCGAATAGTTAATAAATCTAACATTCTTTCTAACATAAAACAGCACCGCTTGTTTGATGTGAGCTTTCAGGAGAAAGGGGTGAGGTGTTTTCAGATGTTTAAGTTGTTTTCATTTGTCCAAAGAAAGGCTGTATAAAAAGAAAACCAATATGAGTGAGGAGTAACAGATAGCTGATAGCTGTGGATGTTTTATATGTGCAATTGTCTAGAATTCCAGGAAGCTGCTTCTGCGCTAAACAGGACTTGGATCTAAAACAATTTGCAAAGGTATATGTGCTTATTCTATGCGTTTGGGCCCACTTCCTAAAGGCAGTTTGAGAGCCTAAATTCATTTAAAGAAATTGCAGCTAGATGCGTAAATACCTTTGAGGACCTATGCTTTTACATAATGCCTTGTCTCATTATACCCTGTGGAAATTCTGAGGTTATAACCAATGTGAGGCAATGTTCCCAGGTACTGAAACATAATCATTTATACTGTTAAATTTTTAACTTAGTCTCAGGCATAATTTTGTCCCGTGCCAAAGGATTCTTGGCTGTGGTTTGTCAGTTTGTATGGAAGTGGTATCATTCTGAGGATATAATTTGGATACAGGTACCCTGTTTTGTAATGTAAAAGAGATTATTTGTATAGACAAAGTCTCATCCAAGCCAACTGTCCACAGTGACAGAAAGAGTAGTCCTGCACATGTTTCATAGAGGTAGCCTGAATAGTTCTTGGAGAGAGCAAAAAGCAGAGCTGAAGTCTTGGGGCTGCCTTCAAAATGAAAGAGCGGTTCCCTAAGGAACAAAAATTTCTCTCTGTTTTTAAACAGGAATGAGAGGAAGACAGAAAAATCATGTACATGACAATAATCTTTTGTGGAAAAGTACAAATTATAGACATTTTTCCATAGAAAGAATGATAATTCTCATTTAATGATTTATATTCATGATCTAGTTTGAAAAGACCATTTGCCATTAGCTTTTGAATATTTGGGTGATAACAATGAAAGTATATGTACATTTCAGGAGGGCACTGACATATGGTGCAGTATTTTGGCAATGATGGAGTACAGCAGAATACCACACAGTAGTGCATGTCAACATCCAACTTGACCAGAATTCATTGCATTGCTCAATCTGGCCTCTTATAGACCAGATATGCACAACACTGTGCATATGTATTACAGTACACTATACCAAACATAATAAGTCTAATAAGTTATCTATAATAATAATAATAATAATAATAATGACAATAATAATAATAATAATAATAATAATAATAATAATAATAATAATAATAATAATAATAATAATAATAATAATATGCAGGGCCTAATACATTCCCTTAAATAAAGCTGTTCTTGTGCCTTCTATGATTTGTGTATATATTTTTTCTAAGGCTTTCGTGATTTTTTTTTTTGTAATATTGTTTGCATCATTTACTGTATGCTGAACTGAAAATTGTTTTTATATGTATATAATTTCTTTTTGCTGAGATTGCTTAATTAGTTCATCTTTATTTTATAGCACTGCAAGTACTATAAGTTTATTCCCTGATTTGTTTTTTATTTACATATATTTGCTTTACATGATAACTTTTTTGGATTGTTTCAATAGAAGAGAAAAGCTCATGCTTTATGGGTTAGAATAGCTTCAGTTTTCAGTTACATCAATATTGCAGGTAGAAATTTCTGAACCAATGAAGCTGGCAAATATTGATGTCTATTACAACATCACCCCCATTATTTATTTATTTATTTATTTATTTATTTATTTATTTATTTATTTATTTATTTATTTATTTTTCTTCCTGTAATACAGACATTAAAGGCATGGTCCCACTGAAATTAATAACAGAGTTTTCATTGATTTTAGACCATTGTACAGGGAAAGTTTACACTACAATATTCCATCAGTAAATGTCATTTCCCAATAAAGCATTTAACCACAGAAATGAAACAGTAATCTCCACATTAGTTCTTTCTGAATAAAATTACCTAAGGTATAAATGATCATACAAAATGATCACCTCTGACCTTTCATCAGTTAATGTTGAAATATTCTTGACTTCCTTTCAGACTATGGAAAATAGGTTTATAATCCAATTTACATGGAGATTGTACTTTACAAACAGTTTTTAAAGCTCTCTGAGTGTACACATATCTGGGGTAAAAAGATAGTTTTTGATTTTTTTTTGTTCAGGACAGTGTTTTTGAGTCTGAGATCTCTGTTGGAGACATTCCAGGAATTTATAAAGGCTGCTTTAAGAAAATGTTTTGACTGTAATGATTTCTAGCTCCACGTATTGTTCTTTAAAAAATATAAGAATAAAAATCTGTATGCTTTAATCTTAATTGCTTGGTATCTTGTATTAAAATATTGATAAATCATGCTTTTTTATTTTTTTTTTATTGAAAAACAATTTATCAGTTCAAATAAATTTTTCTACTTCTACTAGTAATATTCTTTTAGCAGTTGGCCTGTCAAATCTCCAAGACTAATAATTTTTTGGAAGGTGTACTTCACTCAGCCTGTTTAAACATGAGAGGTATCATGGTGTTTCCTTTTCCTGTAATATAATTTTCCTTTCAAGCAGATATTCCCCAAACAAATTCTTCTTCATCGGCGTTATTCATATTAAGACCGTGAAGTAAAGATGTCTCTTTCCCTAACTGTTCATAATACTGTAACATTTTAAGACCAATTAATAGAGTGCATAGGACATTTACAATGGGTCAAAGACTTTCACAATACAGTCCTGTTCCATGTTCAGGTGGTTAGTAAAACCTAACTGCATGATAAATAGTCGGCTAAAATTGTCCTGCACTCTAAATTGAATTGAATTGACAACAGTTCTGTGTATTGTTCTGCACCTTGTCAATCATTTGTGTTCTTATTTGTCTTCAGTTAATTTATCATTTATATTTATACAAAGTATATTTATGAGAAAAGGAGTTAAAGGGAGTTCATCCTTTTGTGATTACTAGCTTTCCAAACTGTTTTCTTAAGGTATTGGTACAGGAATCTATTAGCTGTTCCACCACTAATGTGTTGCTTAACAGATTTTCCATTGTTTTATATAGATTGCCAAGAATAAGAAACAACAACAACAACAACAAAGGAGAAAAAAAAAAAAAAAAAAAAAAGGAAGAAGAAGAAGAAAAGTTTATTTTGTGTCCTATTGCTATTCTCCAGGTTCCTTGAAATGTCATTTCACTTTCTGTGTTTAATGTGGTGGCTACCCAGGAGCTTGGTAAGCCTAGCAGACTTGGCAGGCATTCTTGACAGCTTGTCAAGCCTGAGGCTACTGCATGTTGTCTTTCCTCTCAATAATTAATAATTAATTAGAAGCCATGATTTTTTAATGATGGACTGATTTAAATGTACTGGTTTTGAGGAGGTAGTATTTTTTGTAAAACATTAGGTTTTTGAAAGCAAAAAAGACAAATAAGAACAATGATGTACATGCTTTCAAATGACTCAAACAAAATCACTGGAGGAATAAAGGTCTACTATACACATACATTAATTTGTGTACATAAGGATGTATTTGCACACAAAGAATCTAGTCCCTGCTGGCCAAACACAAGTGACTAAACACCTTTTTGCAAGCCCAGAAAATCAAACACAGCCTAAAGCGCCTAAATCAAGGATTTCCCGTGCATGCAAAGCACAAATCCCAAAGCAGTATTTTTTTTCTTAAACAGTTTGTGTGTTCTGAAGAAACATAGGAAATTTTTCAAAGACACTACAAGGTGCCACAGGACAAAGAAAGGAATAGAAGAAGATGCAGTTTTTAACTGATGTGAATCGATTATTCTACCCATGGAACCATAAAAATGCTGCGGTTGGAAGAGACCTTAAAGATCATCTAGATCCAACTTCCCCACTGTGGGCAGGGATGCCACCCACTAGATCAGGTTGCCCAGGGTCCCATTTAACGTGGCTTGAACACTTCTAGGAAGAGGGCATCCACAGCTTCTCGAGCTGATTTGTTCCAGCGTATTATCACCCTCTTTTAGTTTAAAACCATTCCATATTATTCTATCACTATTTTACCCATGCAAAAAGTTTTTCTCTATCTTTTTTATAAGCCCCCTTGAAGTACTGACAGGCCAAAATTAGTTCTCCCCAGAGCCTTCTCTTCTCCAGGCTGAACATCCTCAGCTTTCTCAGTCTTTCTTCATAGAAGAGGTTCTCCAGTCCTTTGATAATCTTCATGGACTGCCTCTGGACCCACCCTAACAGGTTGACATCTTTCTTGTGTTGGGGTCCCAGACCTTGTTGGTGTCTCACAAGGGCAGAAGAGAGGGGGATAAGCACTTGTCTTGACCTGTTGACCACACCTCTGTTGATGGAGTTGGCCTTCTGGGCTGCAAGCACAGTCTGCTGGCTCAAGTCCAGTTTTTCTTCCACTAGAACCCCCAAGTCATAGAATCATAGAATCGTTAAGGTTGGAAAAGATCTCCCAGATCATCTGGCCCAACCATATCCCTATCACCAATATCACCAACTAAACCATGTCCCTAAGCATCATAACCAACTTTTCCTTGAACACCTCCATGGACGGTGACTCCACCTCCCTGGGAAACCTGTCCCAATGCCTGACTACTCTTTCTGAGAATAAATGTCTCCTAATTTCCAACTTAAACCTCTCCTGGCACAACTTGAGGGCATTGCCTCTAGTCCTACTGCTACTTATCTGAGAGAAGAGGCTTACACCCAGCTCCCCACAACATCCTTTCAGGTAGTTGTAGAGAGCAATAAGGCTCTCTCACCTAAGCCTTCTCTTCTCCAGACTAAACAACCCCAGCTCCCTCAGCCACTCCCCATAAGACTTGTGTTCCAGACCCTTCACCAGCTTTGTAGCCCTTCTCTGGGCAGAGTACAGGGGGACGATCACCTCCCTGGTCCTGCTGGCTACACTATTCCTGATACAAGCCAGGATGCTGTGCGGCATCACATTAGCAAATCTCCAGTCATCTGGGGCCTCTCAGGATGACCATAACTGCTAAGATGATGGAAAGCGGATGAGCAATCACATCCACCAGCTCCCTCAGCACCCTCTGGTTCACCCCATTGGGGTCCATAGATTTGTGGGTATCTAGCTTGCCTAACCTTTAACTCAATCCTCTTCAACCAGGGGAAAGTCTTCCTCTGTCCATGTTTTCTCTCTTGTTTCCAGGCTCGGTAGCTTGTGTGGACTAGCCTTAGCAGTGAAGACCAAAGTAAAGAAGGCATTCAGTAACTCCTCCTTCTCTGTATCTGCCATCACCAAGTCACCCACCTCATTTAGCAGCACACTCACATTTTATTTGTTCTTCCTTTTGCTGCTGATGTATTTGAAGTAACCCTTCTTGTCATCCTTTTTGTCTCTTGATAAATTTAATTCTAAGCAAGCCTTGCCCTTCCTCATTGCATACCTTCATTCCCTGACAATGTTCCTATATTCCACCCAAGTGGTCTGTTCCTTCTTACATATCATGTACACTTTCTTCTTCTGTTGAAGTTTTCCCAATAGCTCCTTACCTACTTGCAGGGGTCTCCTTATGTAGTATATGTTTATATTACATTAAGTTACGTTACGTTATGTTACGTTACGTTATAATTTATTATATTATAATTTATATTATATTATGCAGTATATTTTGCGTATTACATACTATATGCTGTATATTATATAGTATAAAATATACACTGTAAATATACTCTGTCACTATATGAAATAGAAGTAATTGTTATAGTATATACTGTATACCATATAATAAATAAATAATATATATTATATGCTAGTACTGCTAATATGTATAACATATTTAATTTAGCCTTTTACTCCCTTGCTGCTGAAGCCCAAGTTCAGCAAAGACTCTATATTGTCTTTAGTAGTGCGATCACCAGCTTTAAGTTGTACATCTCTGCTCTACAACTTGTGCCTAAGAAATGCCTGTCAAAGTGCAGTCAAAATATACTCAGTAGGGAAATGTTTGGCTCTAGTTAAAGTCCCTTCCTCTGTAGATATTAGATGTTTCATTACCAAAACCTGTCTCCCTACATTCAGGGTTCAGAAACTGATCCTACAAAGGGATATCTGCATGTTTCACCAAGATAGCAATATTATCATGGTTTCCAGGAACAGTTCATCCACAGAGAAGCAGAGGTTCTCCCAGGGTGATATTGTTCACCTGAATGTAGATGGAAAATATCTGCCAGAGAGAAGTGGTTTCACACTATGCACAACAGCAGCATGACAGCTCCATACTCAGTTGCAGTCCTTGTTATACTAAGCCTCCCTGAGTGAAACTATATTTAGCCTAATGATGCAATTCTGTTTCTACCATGTTTCTACCATTTGGGGGGGGGGGGGGGGGGGGAGGGAGGGGGGAGGAGGGGAGGATGATAAATAAACAATGATAATATATATATTTTTTAAAGTTAATGTGTGTCGTGGTTCCACTCGAGTGGACAGCTGAGCTCCACCACAGCCGCTCTCTCACTCCCCCTCCTCAAAGAGGAACAGGGAGAAAATATGATGAAAAGGGCTCAAAGGTTGAGATAAGGACAAGAAGATCACGCAGTAATTATTGTAACGGGCAAAACAGACTCTGCATAGGGAGATAGTAAGATCTATTGCTTATTACTAACAAGCTAGAGAAGTGAGAAACAAAGGAAAGAAACCAAAAGCACCTTCCCCCCTTCCCTCCACTCTATTCCACCTCCTCCCCTCGAGTGGCACAGGGGAATGGGGCAATGGGGGCTATGGTCAGTCTACAGCACTTCTTCTCTGCCACTCTTTCTCGGTCATTCTTGTCCCCTGTGCTGTGGGGTCCCACCCACGGGATACAGTCCTTGATGAATTGATCCGGTGTGGGCTTCCCACAGGCAGCAGCTGGTCCAGAACTGCTCCAGATATGGGAGCAGTTCTGGACAAGGGAGTAGATGTATTGTCTTTTAGGTTATTTTTGGTTCTTCTCTAAGGTGGCAAATGTCACCAGACAACAATAGCATAAAAGTGTGGTGTCTTGGTTCTTTACGGAAGCACCCTACATAGAGAGGAAAATGTATCTGCATCAAAGGAGCACCCAGTTTATCTTAGTATCTGAATTTGTTGCTGGGGCAGAATCCATTTTGGGAACAAAGACTCAGTCAATAGACTGAAATTGCTGGGGCAGATTCATTCATTGTTGGACCAGGCTTGCATGTCTGTCGTAGAATCACAGAATCTTAGAAAGGCTTGGGTTGCAAGGGGCCTTAAAAATCATCTAGATCCAATTTCTCCACCATGGGCGGGGATGCCACCCACTAGATCAGGTTGCCCAGGGCCCCATCCAACCTGGATTTGAACACCTCCACCACAGGCACAGGACATCCACATCTTCTCTGGACAACCTGGGATTTCTTCTCCCAGTTTGTACTCATATCTAGGACTGCAATCTGAAACATGAGTACAAACTGGGAGAGGAACTCATTGAGAGCAGCCCTGCAGAGAAGGACTTGGGGATTTCGGTCGACAAAAACCTCATAATGAGCCATCAGTGTTCACTTGCAGTCCAGAAGACCAACTCCATCCTGGGCTACATCAAAAGAGGTGTAGCTAGCAGATCAAGACAGGTGATTGTCCCCCTCTGCTCTGCTTTTGTGAAGTTCCACTTGGAGTACTGCATCCAGGTCTGAAGACCCCAGTACAAGAAGGATGTCATCTTGCTATATTTTAGGGTTGACATATGTGAACATAAAGTTAAAAATTTATCCAAAGTCTGGTATTGTTTCTTTTTATAAAAAAAAAATAAAAAATTAAGGATTCAGTCTCCAGCATCTTTGTCAGTCACTGTTTGGTGAAAGGGTGGTACATCTCTAAGGATCATAAAAATAACATTTTCTGATGAAAAAATGGTCTTGACAAGATGACTAGCTTATTTTTACCCAAAGTCAGTAGTGACTCTGTCAGTATTGTTCTGTACAGTTGTTATCAATCTGTTCTGAAAAATTTCCAGCAATGGGGATCAGACAATGACTCTACATGCTCTGGTTGAGTGCTTCAGTATCCTTACTACCAGGAGAGATTTTTGTTTCTGTATGAGTAACCTGAATCTGCCTTTCACATCATATTTTTAGGTTTTGTGATGTCAAAAAATAAATCAAAATGCCTCAGAGAAATCTTTACCTACATCTCTAGCAAGAACTTGCTGGAAAATGGTGGCATATGATCTTACAAATTATATCCTGTGTATTATTACAATCCAGTAGCATTGTGTGAGCTGGACTCACACAATGCTACTGTAGTAGCATGTCCGTGTAGTTACATGGACTGTGTAACTACATACACATAAAGACCTTGCACAAACACTACACATTATGCTTTGTGTGTAATCCATTTCAATGAAAAGCAATGTAATAATAATAATAATAATAAACACAGAATTTATAGATCAAGGGGTAAAAGGGGTAAGTAGTGACAGGCAGATTAATTAATTGAACAGTAATCCAGATGGAAATGCATTCCAGAGGAGACAGCGTAACACTCTCCCTTTCCAACTGATCATATTTAGTTAAAAGCATTGACAGTAGTCTGCAATTCACTCTGGTGCAACTTTGGGCAGGGCCTGTGTTACCTAATATAAGAATTATTTTTTCTAATTTGATGTTGATAAAAGCCCCTGAAACTTATCTTCCTTAATTGTGTTATAATAGAAAGATTAACCTAGGGAACAGGAAAATAATAACAATAACAATAACAATAACAATAATAATAATAATATATGGATTGTGTTGTGTGGTAAAAGCTCATCTGCACACCTACAAACAGAGAGAGACAATGGTGGGATGGGAACTCAAATAATACCCTGTCTTAACTGTCACAAAATCCATTGGCTATAATCAGATATCCCGTCTCCACACAGGAGTATAAGGGCACTATAACAGGGGATATGAACACAATTTAAGAACTCAGAGGAAGGGGCACCCCGCCTGAGCCTCTCTCCCACAGATGTCTCAGGAGACTCTCAGACCCAATGTTCAGGGTGAAATCAAGATGAATGCAGCACAGGATACAGTTGGCCTTCCAGGCAGCAAGTGCACACCAATGAGCGAATGCCAGAGTACATTTTGGACTGAAGGTGGACACTGCCTAGAAGTATGGGACACATTTTGAGGTGCAGAGGGAGAGCATTTGGGGATCACACAGGACCTTTTATGGGATGTTTAGACAAGGAACCAAAGACAGACATAAAGATAGATCTAGTTGACCTGGGGAGGAACAAGCAAAGGAAAATAAAGGGATGAGGGGACAGAAAGGGAACATTTGTCACTTGTAAAGGTTGCTGGTCAGTACACTTTATACATGAACAGTGCAGTCTGTCCTAACTTTTTATTAAAATTTATTTCTAACTTTTTCCCCAGGTGAGGGACACTCTATTTCATATGCGTGTTTAGGGGGATCTGAATGACAGAAACTGGAGTAGGACCTCAGGTCACACGGACCTGTGCATCCATGGTGCAGAAAACAGAGGGAATATAGGTGTACAAGGGACCACGATATTGTCAGTGTGGTGGGTTGGCCCTGGCCAACAAGCAAACATCCATTCTGCCTCTCTTTCACACTTTTCTCTCAAAGGACAGGGAGAAAATGGAAGGAAGGTGAGAAGAGATGTGGGCTGAGACGATGACAGTTTAACAAGGAAAGCAGCAAGGGTAAATAAATCACTACTTCCCATCAGCAGGCGCATATCCAGCCACTTCCTGGAGAACAGGGCCTCAGCACACCTAATGGTTACTTGGGAAGTCAAACACCATAACCAGAAATGCCCCCCCTTACTCTGATTTTTCTTGAGCTTTTTATAGCTGAATATGGTGTTTCTATGGTATGGAATATCCTTTTGGTCAGTTTGGGTTAGCTGCCCTGCTTGTGTCCCTTTCCAGCTTCTTATCCACCTCCAGCCTATCAGCTTTTGGTGGGGCAGAAGAAATAAAACCTTGATGCTGTGTAATAACTGTTCAGCAACAGCCAAACGCTGTTGTGTTATCAGCATTGTTTTGGCCACAAATGCAAAGCACAGCACTGTAGAGCTGCTATGATGAAAGTAAACTCCATCTCAGACAGAACAAGTACAGCCAGGGAAGATCAAGCTGGACTAACTGGTGAGCAGGTGAAGGTAGCTGTAAGCCAAGAGTGTCTCTAATAGTAAGACCATGTGAGGAGCTGGATACTGGAAGGGCCAGGGGAGTTCCAGGACAGCTGCATGTGAGGCCTCAGGGCATGGGGTGAGACGTGTGTCTGTTAGAGAAAAGTCAATGTCAGCTGGCTACCAAGAGGGGTATCAGTGAGCTTTGCATGTGTGTGACTGTCTGTGTGTTTATCTTTGAATGAGGCATTCTGTACCAGCAGCTGCAGTGAAGCTGTGGTCTTGAGTATTCTTGTGCCCAGGTGCCAGAAACTGGGGACACTGGGATCCAGAGGCAGCTACAGAGCACACAGTGGCTGAGACTATCTTCTGGCATGATCCATACTGTAGATATGTATACATATATACATATTTATTAATGTATATATACATATTTTCTCATTAGCCAGCTTCCACCCTGCTCAGCCAGAGAAGGGAATGGGATGAGACTGTTGGTGCTGTCTGTGTTCGGGTGAGAGCTGAATGTGTCTGTGTTGATCTATGTTACCTACCATGTATATACGTGTATCAATAGTGTATATTTGTGCTTGTATCTACTGATAATACATGCTCAGCCTCACTACAGGGATCTATGGATGTACCTTATGGTATGATTCACCTCTCTTGGGCTGCTGAATCTCTGCCCTGAGAGTTTGCTTCTTTCTACCTGATGGAAACATGAAAAAGGAAGGCCTATAACGTTTTCATGGTCATAGAGATATTTGCTGAAGTAGTTTCTGTCAACTTTTCCAAGGACATTATTCAGTGGAAAAGCTCTTGTTCAACACACAAGAGAGAATACCTCTAGAGGATCAGATCTGTACATATCCTTGTTAATTGAAATCAGGAACTTTTCTTCACTTGTTATAATATAAAGAACACACCAAGAAGGAGTTGAAAGCTGTGTAATAGCTCTTAAATATTGCATTTATGAACAAGAGCAGAAAATACATCATAGATGTTTAACAGGCAAAAGTCTAAGCTTACAAATGTATTCATAGATATGATTTTGAAATAGTTTGTTTAGTCATGGCCAGAAAGAAGAGTTTAATTATGTGTTATTGATAAATTTATCAATCTCCTACTTATGTAACTACAAAATTATTATCTTTCAGTGTGATAACAAAATGTACCTGCAATTCAAAAGTTTCAGACGATTAAGTGCTTTTCTTTTCTGAGCACAAACCTTCTGTTTAAAAGGACATCTGATATTGAACCTTGTTTT